>NW_028115316.1:0-82324 GCF_964273445.1 Streptopelia decaocto | reverse complement strand
GAGGGATTTGAAAAGTTTCAATGGGAATGGGAAGAATTGGGACAAAAATTGGAAAATTTTTAAGGGACTTTGAAAAAATTTCAACTGGAATTTTAGCAATTTTTTGACGTGAAATTGTAAACATGTGGCCATGGATTTTGAAAATTCTAGAGAGAATTTTAAAAGCTTCAACAGAATTTCAACAATTTTGAGAGGGATTTGAAAAGTTTCAATGGGAATGGGAAGAATTGGGACAAAAATTGGAAAATTTTTAAGGGACTTTGAAAAAATTTCAACTGGCATTTTAGCAATTTTTTGACGTGAAATTGTAAACATGTGGACATGGAGTTTGAAAATTCTAGAGAGAATTTTAAAAGCTTCAAGAGAATTTCAACAATTTTGAGAGGGATTTGAAAAGTTTCAATGGGAATGGGAAGAATTGGGACAAAAATTGGAAAATTTTTCAGGGACTTTGAAAAAATTTCAACTGGAATTTTAGCAATTTTTTGACGTGAAATTGTAAACATGTGGACATGGATTTTGAAAATTCTAGAGAGAATTTTAAAAGCTTCAACAGAATTTCAACAATTTTGAGAGGGATTTGAAAAGTTTCAATGGGAATGGGAAGAATTGGGACAAAAATTGGAAAATTTTTAAGGGACTTTGAAAAAATTTCAACTGGCATTTTAGCCATTTTTTGACGTGAAATTGTAAACATGTGGACATGGATTTTGAAAATTCTAGAGAGAATTTTAAAAGCTGCAAGAGAATTTCAACAATTTTGAGAGGGATTTGAAAAGTTTCAATGGGAATGGGAAGAATTGGGACAAAAATTGGAAAATTTTTAAGGGACTTTGAAAAAATTGGAACTGGAATTTTAGCCATTTTTTGACGTGAAATTGTAAACATGATGAAGTGGATTTTGAAAATTCTAGAGAGAATTTTAAAAGCTTCAAGAGAATTTCAACAATTTTGAGAGGGATTTGAAAAGTTTCAATGGGAATGGGAAGAATTGGGACAAAAATTGGAAAATTTTTCAGGGACTTTGAAAAAATTTCAACTGGAATTTTAGCCATTTTTTGACGTGAAATTGTAAACATGTGGCCATGGATTTTGAAAATTCTAGAGAGAATTTTAAAAGCTTCAAGAGAATTTCAACAATTTTGAGAGGGATTTGAAAAGTTTCAATGGGAATGGGAAGAATTGGGACAAAAATTGGAAAATTTTTAAGGGACTTTGAAAAAATTTCAACTGGCATTTTAGCAATTTTTGACGTGAAATTGTAAACATGATGAAGTGGATTTTGAAAATTCTAGAGAGAATTTTAAAAGCTTCAACAGAATTTCAACAATTTTGAGAGGGATTTGAAAAGTTTCAATGGGAATGGGAAGAATTGGGACAAAAATTGGAAAATTTTTAAGGGACTTTGAAAAAATTTCAACTGGAATTTTAGCCATTTTTTGACATGAAATTGTAAACATGTGGCCATGGATTTTGAAAATTCTAGAGAGAATTTTAAAAGCTTCAAGAGAATTTCAACAATTTTGAGAGGGATTTGAAAAGTTTCAATGGGAATGGGAAGAATTGGGACGAAAATTGGAAAATTTTTAAGGGACTTTGAAAAAATTTCAACTGGAATTTTAGCCATTTTTTGACGTGAAATTGTAAACATGTGGACATGGATTTTGAAAATTCTAGAGAGAATTTTAAAAGCTTCAACAGAATTTCAACAATTTTGAGAGGGATTTGAAAAGTTTCAATGGGAATGGGAAGAATTGGGACAAAAATTGGAAAATTTTTCAGGGACTTTGACAAAATTTCAACTGGAATTTTAGCCATTTTTTGACGTGAAATTGTAAACATGTGGACATGGATTTTGAAAATTCTAGAGAGAATTTTAAAAGCTTCAAGAGAATTTCAACAATTTGGAGAGGGATTTGAAAAGTTTCAATGGGAATGGGAAGAATTGGGACAAAAATTGGAAAATTTTTAAGGGACTTTGAAAAAATTGCAACTGGAATTTTAGCCATTTTTTGACGTGAAATTGTAAACATGATGAAGTGGATTTTGAAAATTCTAGAGAGAATTTTAAAAGCTTCAAGAGAATTTCAACAATTTTGAGAGGGATTTGAAAAGTTTCAATGGGAATGGGAAGAATTGGGACAAAAATTGGAAAATTTTTAAGGGACTTTGAAAAAATTTCAACTGGAATTTTAGCCATTTTTTGACGTGAAATTGTAAACATGATGAAGTGGATTTTGAAAATTCTAGAGAGAATTTTAAAAGCTTCAAGAGAATTTCAACAATTTGGAGAGGGATTTGAAAAGTTTCAATGGGAATGGGAAGAATTGGGACAAAAATTGGAAAATTTTTAAGGGACTTTGAAAAAATTTCAACTGGAATTTTAGCAATTTTTTGACGTGAAATTGTAAACATGTGGCCATGGATTTTGAAAATTCTAGAGAGAATTTTAAAAGCTTCAACAGAATTTCAACAATTTTGAGAGGGATTTGAAAAGTTTCAATGGGAATGGGAAGAATTGGGACGAAAATTGGAAAATTTTTAAGGGACTTTGAAAAAATTTCAACTGGAATTTTAGCAATTTTTTGACGTGAAATTGTAAACATGTGGCCATGGATTTTGAAAATTCTAGAGAGAATTTTAAAAGCTTCAAGAGAATTTCAACAATTTTGAGAGGGATTTGAAAAGTTTCAATGGGAATGGGAAGAATTGGGACAAAAATTGGAAAATTTTTAAGGGACTTTGAAAAAATTTCAACTGGAATTTTAGCCATTTTTTGACGTGAAATTGTAAACATGTGGACATGGATTTTGAAAATTCTAGAGAGAATTTTAAAAGCTTCAAGAGAATTTCAACAATTTTGAGAGGGATTTGAAAAGTTTCAATGGGAATGGGAAGAATTGGGACAAAAATTGGAAAATTTTTCAGGGACTTTGAAAAAATTTCAACTGGAATTTTAGCCATTTTTTGACGTGAAATTGTAAACATGTGGCCATGGATTTTGAAAATTCTAGAGAGAATTTTAAAAGCTTCAAGAGAATTTCAACAATTTTGAGAGGGATTTGAAAAGTTTCAATGGGAATGGGAAGAATTGGGGACGAAAATTGGAAAATTTTTCAGGAACTTTGAAAAAATTTTCAACTGGAATTTTAGCAATTTTTTTACGTGAAATTGTAAACATGTGGACATGGATTTTGAAAATTCTAGAGAGAATTTTAAAAGCTTCAAGAGAATTTCAACAATTTTGAGAGGGATTTGAAAAGTTTCAATGGGAATGGGAAGAATTGGGACAAAAATTGGAAAATTTTTAAGGGACTTTGAAAAAATTTCAACTGGAATTTTAGCCATTTTTTGACGTGAAATTGTAAACATGATGAAGTGGATTTTGAAAATTCTAGAGAGGATTTTAAAAGCTTCAACAGAATTTCAACAATTTTGAGAGGGATTTGAAAAGTTTCAATGGGAATGGGAAGAATTGGGACAAAAATTGGAAAACTTTAAGGGACTTTGAAAAAATTTCAACTGGAATTTTAGCCATTTTGTGACGTGAAATTGTAAACATGTGGCCATGGATTTTGAAAATTCTAGAGAGAATTTTAAAAGCTTCAAGAGAATTTCAACAATTTGGAGAGGGATTTGAAAAGTTTCAATGGGAATGGGAAGAATTGGGACGAAAATTGGAAAATTTTTAAGGGACTTTGAAAAAATTTCAACTGGAATTTTAGCCATTTTTTGACGTGAAATTGTAAACATGTGGCCATGGATTTTGAAAATTCTAGAGAGAATTTTAAAAGCTTCAACAGAATTTCAACAATTTGGAGAGGGATTTGAAAAGTTTCAATGGAATGGGAAGAATTGGGACAAAAATTGGAAAATTTTTAAGGGACTTTGAAAAAATTTCAACTGGAATTTTAGCCATTTTTTGACGTGAAATTGTAAACATGTGGCCATGGATATTGAAAATTCTAGAGAGAATTTTAAAAGCTTCAAGAGAATTTCAACAATTTTGAGAGGGATTTGAAAAGTTTCAATGGGAATGGGAAGAATTGGGACGAAAATTGGAAAATTTTTAAGGGACTTTGAAAAAATTTCAACTGGAATTTTAGCAATTTTTTGACGTGAAATTGTAAACATGTGGCCATGGACTTTGAAAATTCTAGAGAGAATTTTAAAAGCTTAAAGAGAATTTCAACAATTTGGAGAGGGATTTGAAAAGTTTCAATGGGAATGGGAAGAATTGGGACAAAAATTGGAAAATTTTTAAGGGACTTTGAAAAAATTTCAACTGGAATTTTAGCAATTTTTTGACGTGAAATTGTAAACATGTGGCCATGGATTTTGAAAATTCTAGAGAGAATTTTAAAAGCTTCAACAGAATTTCAACAATTTTGAGAGGGATTTGAAAAGTTTCAATGGGAATGGGAAGAATTGGGACGAAAATTGGAAAATTTTTAAGGGACTTTGAAAAAATTTCAACTGGAATTTTAGCAATTTTTTGACGTGAAATTGTAAACATGTGGCCATGGATTTTGAAAATTCTAGAGAGAATTTTAAAAGCTTCAAGAGAATTTCAACAATTTTGAGAGGGATTTGAAAAGTTTCAATGGGAATGGGAAGAATTGGGACAAAAATTGGAAAATTTTTAAGGGACTTTGAAAAAATTTCAACTGGAATTTTAGCCATTTTTTGACGTGAAATTGTAAACATGTGGACATGGATTTTGAAAATTCTAGAGAGAATTTTAAAAGCTTCAAGAGAATTTCAACAATTTTGAGAGGGATTTGAAAAGTTTCAATGGGAATGGGAAGAATTGGGACAAAAATTGGAAAATTTTTCAGGGACTTTGAAAAAATTTCAACTGGAATTTTAGCCATTTTTTGACGTGAAATTGTAAACATGTGGCCATGGATTTTGAAAATTCTAGAGAGAATTTTAAAAGCTTCAAGAGAATTTCAACAATTTTGAGAGGGATTTGAAAAGTTTCAATGGGAATGGGAAGAATTGGGACGAAAATTGGAAAATTTTTCAGGGACTTTGAAAAAATTTCAACTGGAATTTTAGCAATTTTTTTACGTGAAATTGTAAACATGTGGACATGGATTTTGAAAATTCTAGAGAGAATTTTAAAAGCTTCAAGAGAATTTCAACAATTTTGAGAGGGATTTGAAAAGTTTCAATGGGAATGGGAAGAATTGGGACAAAAATTGGAAAATTTTTAAGGGACTTTGAAAAAATTTCAACTGGAATTTTAGCCATTTTTTGACGTGAAATTGTAAACATGTGGACATGGATTTTGAAAATTCTAGAGAGAATTTTAAAAGCTTCAACAGAATTTCAACAATTTTGAGAGGGATTTGAAAAGTTTCAATGGGAATGGGAAGAATTGGGACAAAAATTGGAAAATTTTTCAGGGACTTTGACAAAATTTCAACTGGAATTTTAGCCATTTTTTGACGTGAAATTGTAAACATGTGGACATGGATTTTGAAAATTCTAGAGAGAATTTTAAAAGCTTCAAGAGAATTTCAACAATTTGGAGAGGGATTTGAAAAGTTTCAATGGGAATGGGAAGAATTGGGACAAAAATTGGAAAATTTTTAAGGGACTTTGAAAAAATTGCAACTGGAATTTTAGCCATTTTTTGACGTGAAATTGTAAACATGATGAAGTGGATTTTGAAAATTCTAGAGAGAATTTTAAAAGCTTCAAGAGAATTTCAACAATTTTGAGAGGGATTTGAAAAGTTTCAATGGGAATGGGAAGAATTGGGACAAAAATTGGAAAATTTTTAAGGGACTTTGAAAAAATTTCAACTGGAATTTTAGCCATTTTTTGACGTGAAATTGTAAACATGATGAAGTGGATTTTGAAAATTCTAGAGAGAATTTTAAAAGCTTCAAGAGAATTTCAACAATTTGGAGAGGGATTTGAAAAGTTTCAATGGGAATGGGAAGAATTGGGACAAAAATTGGAAAATTTTTAAGGGACTTTGAAAAAATTTCAACTGGAATTTTAGCAATTTTTTGACGTGAAATTGTAAACATGTGGCCATGGATTTTGAAAATTCTAGAGAGAATTTTAAAAGCTTCAACAGAATTTCAACAATTTTGAGAGGGATTTGAAAAGTTTCAATGGGAATGGGAAGAATTGGGACGAAAATTGGAAAATTTTTAAGGGACTTTGAAAAAATTTCAACTGGAATTTTAGCAATTTTTTGACGTGAAATTGTAAACATGTGGCCATGGATTTTGAAAATTCTAGAGAGAATTTTAAAAGCTTCAAGAGAATTTCAACAATTTTGAGAGGGATTTGAAAAGTTTCAATGGGAATGGGAAGAATTGGGACAAAAATTGGAAAATTTTTAAGGGACTTTGAAAAAATTTCAACTGGAATTTTAGCCATTTTTTGACGTGAAATTGTAAACATGTGGACATGGATTTTGAAAATTCTAGAGAGAATTTTAAAAGCTTCAAGAGAATTTCCACAATTTTGAGAGGGATTTGAAAAGTTTCAATGGGAATGGGAAGAATTGGGACAAAAATTGGAAAATTTTTCAGGGACTTTGAAAAAATTTCAACTGGAATTTTAGCCATTTTTTGACGTGAAATTGTAAACATGTGGCCATGGATTTTGAAAATTCTAGAGAGAATTTTAAAAGCTTCAAGAGAATTTCAACAATTTTGAGAGGGATTTGAAAAGTTTCAATGGGAATGGGAAGAATTGGGACGAAAATTGGAAAATTTTTCAGGAACTTTGAAAAAATTTCAACTGGAATTTTAGCAATTTTTTTACGTGAAATTGTAAACATGTGGACATGGATTTTGAAAATTCTAGAGAGAATTTTAAAAGCTTCAAGAGAATTTCAACAATTTTGAGAGGGATTTGAAAAGTTTCAATGGGAATGGGAAGAATTGGGACAAAAATTGGAAAATTTTTAAGGGACTTTGAAAAAATTTCAACTGGAATTTTAGCCATTTTTTGACGTGAAATTGTAAACATGATGAAGTGGATTTTGAAAATTCTAGAGAGGATTTTAAAAGCTTCAACAGAATTTCAACAATTTTGAGAGGGATTTGAAAAGTTTCAATGGGAATGGGAAGAATTGGGACAAAAATTGGAAAACTTTAAGGGACTTTGAAAAAATTTCAACTGGAATTTTAGCCATTTTGTGACGTGAAATTGTAAACATGTGGCCATGGATTTTGAAAATTCTAGAGAGAATTTTAAAAGCTTCAAGAGAATTTCAACAATTTGGAGAGGGATTTGAAAAGTTTCAATGGGAATGGGAAGAATTGGGACGAAAATTGGAAAATTTTTAAGGGACTTTGAAAAAATTTCAACTGGAATTTTAGCCATTTTTTGACGTGAAATTGTAAACATGTGGCCATGGATTTTGAAAATTCTAGAGAGAATTTTAAAAGCTTCAACAGAATTTCAACAATTTGGAGAGGGATTTGAAAAGTTTCAATGGGAATGGGAAGAATTGGGACAAAAATTGGAAAATTTTTAAGGGACTTTGAAAAAATTTCAACTGGAATTTTAGCCATTTTTTGACGTGAAATTGTAAACATGTGGCCATGGATATTGAAAATTCTAGAGAGAATTTTAAAAGCTTCAAGAGAATTTCAACAATTTTGAGAGGGATTTGAAAAGTTTCAATGGGAATGGGAAGAATTGGGACGAAAATTGGAAAATTTTTAAGGGACTTTGAAAAAATTTCAACTGGAATTTTAGCAATTTTTTGACGTGAAATTGTAAACATGTGGCCATGGACTTTGAAAATTCTAGAGAGAATTTTAAAAGCTTAAAGAGAATTTCAACAATTTGGAGAGGGATTTGAAAAGTTTCAATGGGAATGGGAAGAATTGGGACAAAAATTGGAAAATTTTTAAGGGACTTTGAAAAAATTTCAACTGGAATTTTAGCAATTTTTTGACGTGAAATTGTAAACATGTGGCCATGGATTTTGAAAATTCTAGAGAGAATTTTAAAAGCTTCAACAGAATTTCAACAATTTTGAGAGGGATTTGAAAAGTTTCAATGGGAATGGGAAGAATTGGGACGAAAATTGGAAAATTTTTAAGGGACTTTGAAAAAATTTCAACTGGAATTTTAGCAATTTTTTGACGTGAAATTGTAAACATGTGGCCATGGATTTTGAAAATTCTAGAGAGAATTTTAAAAGCTTCAAGAGAATTTCAACAATTTTGAGAGGGATTTGAAAAGTTTCAATGGGAATGGGAAGAATTGGGACAAAAATTGGAAAATTTTTAAGGGACTTTGAAAAAATTTCAACTGGAATTTTAGCCATTTTTTGACGTGAAATTGTAAACATGTGGACATGGATTTTGAAAATTCTAGAGAGAATTTTAAAAGCTTCAAGAGAATTTCCACAATTTTGAGAGGGATTTGAAAAGTTTCAATGGGAATGGGAAGAATTGGGACAAAAATTGGAAAATTTTTCAGGGACTTTGAAAAAATTTCAACTGGAATTTTAGCCATTTTTTGACGTGAAATTGTAAACATGTGGCCATGGATTTTGAAAATTCTAGAGAGAATTTTAAAAGCTTCAAGAGAATTTCAACAATTTTGAGAGGGATTTGAAAAGTTTCAATGGGAATGGGAAGAATTGGGACGAAAATTGGAAAATTTTTCAGGGACTTTGAAAAAATTTCAACTGGAATTTTAGCAATTTTTTTACGTGAAATTGTAAACATGTGGACATGGATTTTGAAAATTCTAGAGAGAATTTTAAAAGCTTCAAGAGAATTTCAACAATTTTGAGAGGGATTTGAAAAGTTTCAATGGGAATGGGAAGAATTGGGACAAAAATTGGAAAATTTTTAAGGGACTTTGAAAAAATTTCAACTGGAATTTTAGCCATTTTTTGACGTGAAATTGTAAACATGATGAAGTGGATTTTGAAAATTCTAGAGAGGATTTTAAAAGCTTCAACAGAATTTCAACAATTTTGAGAGGGATTTGAAAAGTTTCAATGGGAATGGGAAGAATTGGGACAAAAATTGGAAAACTTTAAGGGACTTTGAAAAAATTTCAACTGGAATTTTAGCCATTTTGTGACGTGAAATTGTAAACATGTGGCCATGGATTTTGAAAATTCTAGAGAGAATTTTAAAAGCTTCAAGAGAATTTCAACAATTTGGAGAGGGATTTGAAAAGTTTCAATGGGAATGGGAAGAATTGGGACGAAAATTGGAAAATTTTTAAGGGACTTTGAAAAAATTTCAACTGGAATTTTAGCCATTTTTTGACGTGAAATTGTAAACATGTGGCCATGGATTTTGAAAATTCTAGAGAGAATTTTAAAAGCTTCAAGAGAATTTCAACAATTTGGAGAGGGATTTGAAAAGTTTCAATGGGAATGGGAAGAATTGGGACAAAAATTGGAAAATTTTTAAGGGACTTTGAAAAAATTTCAACTGGAATTTTAGCCATTTTTTGACGTGAAATTGTAAACATGTGGCCATGGATATTGAAAATTCTAGAGAGAATTTTAAAAGCTTCAAGAGAATTTCAACAATTTTGAGAGGGATTTGAAAAGTTTCAATGGGAATGGGAAGAATTGGGACGAAAATTGGAAAATTTTTAAGGGACTTTGAAAAAATTTCAACTGGAATTTTAGCCATTTTTTGACGTGAAATTGTAAACATGTGGCCATGGACTTTGAAAATTCTAGAGAGAATTTTAAAAGCTTCAAGAGAATTTCAACAATTTTGAGAGGGATTTGAAAAGTTTCAATGGGAATGGGAAGAATTGGGACAAAAATTGGAAAATTTTTAAGGGACTTTGAAAAAATTTCAACTGGAATTTTAGCCATTTTTTTACGTGAAATTGTAAACATGTGGCCATGGATTTTGAAAATTCTAGAGAGAATTTTAAAAGCTTCAAGAGAATTTCAACAATTTTGAGAGGGATTTGAAAAGTTTCAGTGGGAATGGGAAGAATTGGGATGAAAATTGGAAAATTTTTAAGGGACTTTGAAAAAATTTCAACTGGAATTTTAGCCATTTTTTGACGTGAAATTGTAAACATGTGGCCATGGATTTTGAAAATTCTAGAGAGAATTTTAAAAGCTTCAACAGAATTTCAACAATTTTGAGAGGGATTTGAAAAGTTTCAATGGGAATGGGAAGAATTGGGACAAAAATTGGAAAATTTTGAAGGGACTTTGAAAAAATTTCAACTGGAATTTTAGCCATTTTTTGACGTGAAATTGTAAACATGTGGACATGGATTTTGAAAATTCTAGAGAGAATTTTAAAAGCTTCAACAGAATTTCAACAATTTTGAGAGGGATTTGAAAAGTTTCAATGGGAATGGGAAGAATTGGGACAAAAATTGGAAAATTTTTAAGGGACTTTGAAAAAATTTCAACTGGCATTTTAGCAATTTTTTGACGTGAAATTGTAAACATGATGAAGTGGATTTTGAAAATTCTAGAGAGAATTTTAAAAGCTTCAAGAGAATTTCAACAATTTGGAGAGGGATTTGAAAAGTTTCAATGGGAATGGGAAAAATTGGGACAAAAATTGAAAAATTTTTAAGGGACTTTGAAAAAATTTCAACTGGAATTTTAGCCATTTTGTTACGTGAAATTGTAAACATGTGGACATGGATTTTGAAAATTCTAGAGAGAATTTTAAAAGCTTCAACAGAATTTCAACAATTTTGAGAGGGATTTGAAAAGTTTCAATGGGAATGGGAAGAATTGGGACAAAAATTGGAAAATTTTTAAGGGACTTTGAAAAAATTTCAACTGGAATTTTAGCCATTTTTTGACGTGAAATTGTAAACATGTGGACATGGATTTTGAAAATTCTAGAGAGAATTTTAAAAGCTTCAAGAGAATTTCAACAATTTTGAGAGGGATTTGAAAAGTTTCAATGGGAATGGGAAGAATTGGGACAAAAATTGGAAAATTTTTAAGGGACTTTGAAAAAATTTCAACTGGAATTTTAGTCATTTTTTTATGTGAAATTGTAAACATGATGAAGTGGATTTTGAAAATTCTAGAGAGAATTTTAAAAGCTTCAAGAGAATTTCAACAATTTTGAGAGGGATTTGAAAAGTTTCAATGGGAATGGGAAGAATTGGGACAAAAATTGGAAAATTTTTAAGGGACTTTGAAAAAATTTCAACTGGAATTTTAGCCATTTTTTGACGTGAAATTGTAAACATGTGGACATGGATTTTGAAAATTCTAGAGAGAATTTTAAAAGCTTCAAGAGAATTTCAACAATTTTGAGAGGGATTTGAAAAGTTTCAATGGGAATGGGAAGAATTGGGACAAAAATTGGAAAATTTTTAAGGGACTTTGAAAAAATTTCAACTGGCATTTTAGCCATTTTTTGACGTGAAATTGTAAACATGATGAAGTGGATTTTGAAAATTCTAGAGAGAATTTTAAAAGCTTCAAGAGAATTTCAACAATTTTGAGAGGGATTTGAAAAGTTTCAATGGGAATGGGAAAAATTGGGACAAAAATTGGAAAATTTTTCAGGGACTTTGAAAAAATTTCAACTGGAATTTTAGCCATTTTTTGACGTGAAATTGTAAACATGTGGACATGGATTTTGAAAATTCTAGAGAGAATTTTAAAAGCTTCAACAGAATTTCCACAATTTTGAGAGGGATTTGAAAAGTTTCAATGGGAATGGGAAGAATTGGGACAAAAATTGGAAAATTTTTAAGGGACTTTGAAAAAATTTCAACTGGAATTTTAGCCATTTTTTGACGTGAAATTGTAAACATGTGGACATGGATTTTGAAAATTCTAGAGAGAATTTTAAAAGCTTCAAGAGAATTTCAACAATTTTGAGAGGGATTTGAAAAGTTTCAATGGGAATGGGAAGAATTGGGACAAAAATTGGAAAATTTTTAAGGGACTTTGAAAAAATTTCAACTGGAATTTTAGCAATTTTTTGACGTGAAATTGTAAACATGTGGCCATGGATTTTGAAAATTCTAGAGAGAATTTTAAAAGCTTCAACAGAATTTCAACAATTTTGAGAGGGATTTGAAAAGTTTCAATGGGAATGGGAAGAATTGGGACAAAAATTGGAAAATTTTTAAGGGACTTTGAAAAAATTTCAACTGGAATTTTAGCCATTTTTTGACGTGAAATTGTAAACATGTGGACATGGAGTTTGAAAATTCTAGAGAGAATTTTAAAAGCTTCAAGAGAATTTCAACAATTTTGAGAGGGATTTGAAAAGTTTCAATGGGAATGGGAAGAATTGGGACAAAAATTGGAAAATTTTTCAGGGACTTTGAAAAAATTTCAACTGGAATTTTAGCAATTTTTTGACGTGAAATTGTAAACATGTGGACATGGATTTTGAAAATTCTAGAGAGAATTTTAAAAGCTTCAAGAGAATTTCAACAATTTTGAGAGGGATTTGAAAACTTTCAATGGGAATGGGAAGAATTGGGACAAAAATTGGAAAATTTTTAAGGGACTTTGAAAAAATTTCAACTGGAATTTTAGCCATTTTTTGACGTGAAATTGTAAACATGATGAAGTGGATTTTGAAAATTCTAGAGAGAATTTTAAAAGCTTCAAGAGAATTTCAACAATTTTGAGAGGGATTTGAAAAGTTTCAATGGGAATGGGAAGAATTGGGACAAAAATTGGAAAATTTTTAAGGGACTTTGAAAAAAGTTCAACTGGCATTTTAGCCATTTTTTGACGTGAAATTGTAAACATGTGGCCATGGATTTTGAAAATTCTAGAGAGAATTTTAAAAGCTTCAAGAGAATTTCAACAATTTTGAGAGGGATTTGAAAAGTTTCAATGGGAATGGGAAGAATTGGGACAAAAATTGGAAAATTTTTAAGGGACTTTGAAAAAATTTCAACTGGAATTTTAGCCATTTTTTGACGTGAAATTGTAAACATGTGGACATGGATTTTGAAAATTCTAGAGAGAATTTTAAAAGCTTCAAGAGAATTTCAACAATTTTGAGAGGGATTTGAAAAGTTTCAATGGGAATGGGAAGAATTGGGACAAAAATTGGAAAATTTTTAAGGGACTTTGAAAAAATTTCAACTGGCATTTTAGCAATTTTTTGACGTGAAATTGTAAACATGTGGACATGGATTTTGAAAATTCTAGAGAGAATTTTAAAAGCTGCAAGAGAATTTCAACAATTTTGAGAGGGATTTGAAAAGTTTCAATGGGAATGGGAAGAATTGGGACAAAAATTGGAAAATTTTTAAGGGACTTTGAAAAAATTGCAACTGGAATTTTAGCCATTTTTTGACGTGAAATTGTAAACATGATGAAGTGGATTTTGAAAATTCTAGAGAGAATTTTAAAAGCTTCAACAGAATTTCAACAATTTTGAGAGGGATTTGAAAAGTTTCAATGGGAATGGGAAGAATTGGGACGAAAATTGGAAAATTTTTCAGGGACTTTGAAAAAATTTCAACTGGAATTTTAGCCATTTTTTGACGTGAAATTGTAAACATGTGGACATGGATTTTGAAAATTCTAGAGAGAATTTTAAAAGCTTCAAGAGAATTTCAACAATTTTGAGAGGGATTTGAAAAGTTTCAATGGGAATGGGAAGAATTGGGACAAAAATTGGAAAATTTTTAAGGGACTTTGAAAAAATTTCAACTGGCATTTTAGCAATTTTTTGACGTGAAATTGTAAACATGATGAAGTGGATTTTGAAAATTCTAGAGAGAATTTTAAAAGCTTCAACAGAATTTCAACAATTTTGAGAGGGATTTGAAAAGTTTCAATGGGAATGGGAAGAATTGGGACAAAAATTGGAAAATTTTTCAGGGACTTTGAAAAAATTTCAACTGGAATTTTAGCCATTTTTTGACGTGAAATTGTAAACATGTGGCCATGGATTTTGAAAATTCTAGAGAGAATTTTAAAAGCTTCAAGAGAATTTCAACAATTTTGAGAGGGATTTGAAAAGTTTCAATGGGAATGGGAAGAATTGGGACAAAAATTGGAAAATTTTTAAGGGACTTAGAAAAAATTTCAACTGGAATTTTAGCCATTTTTTGACGTGAAATTGTAAACATGTGGACATGGATTTTGAAAATTCTAGAGAGAATTTTAAAAGCTTCAACAGAATTTCAACAATTTTGAGAGGGATTTGAAAAGTTTCAATGGGAATGGGAAGAATTGGGACAAAAATTGGAAAATTTTTAAGGGACTTTGAAAAAATTTCAACTGGAATTTTAGCAATTTTTTGACGTGAAATTGTAAACATGTGGACATGGATTTTGAAAATTCTAGAGAGAATTTTAAAAGCTTCAAGAGAATTTCAACAATTTTGAGAGGGATTTGAAAAGTTTCAATGGGAATGGGAAGAATTGGGACAAAAATTGGAAAATTTTTAAGGGACTTTAAAAAAATTGCAACTGGAATTTTAGCCATTTTTTGACGTGAAATTGTAAACATGATGAAGTGGATTTTGAAAATTCTAGAGAGAATTTTAAAAGCTTCAAGAGAATTTCAACAATTTTGAGAGGGATTTGAAAAGTTTCAATGGGAATGGGAAGAATTGGGACAAAAATTGGAAAATTTTTAAGGGACTTTGAAAAAATTTCAACTGGAATTTTAGCCATTTTTTGACGTGAAATTGTAAACATGATGAAGTGGATTTTGAAAATTCTAGAGAGAATTTTAAAAGCTTCAAGAGAATTTCAACAATTTGGAGAGGGATTTGAAAAGTTTCAATGGGAATGGGAAGAATTGGGACAAAAATTGGAAAATTTTTAAGGGACTTTGAAAAAATTTCAACTGGAATTTTAGCAATTTTTTGACGTGAAATTGTAAACATGTGGCCATGGATTTTGAAAATTCTAGAGAGAATTTTAAAAGCTTCAACAGAATTTCAACAATTTTGAGAGGGATTTGAAAAGTTTCAATGGGAATGGGAAGAATTGGGACGAAAATTGGAAAATTTTTAAGGGACTTTGAAAAAATTTCAACTGGAATTTTAGCCATTTTTTGACGTGAAATTGTAAACATGTGGCCATGGATTTTGAAAATTCTAGAGAGAATTTTAAAAGCTTCAACAGAATTTCAACAATTTTGAGAGGGATTTGAAAAGTTTCAATGGGAATGGGAAGAATTGGGACAAAAATTGGAAAATTTTGAAGGGACTTTGAAAAAATTTCAACTGGAATTTTAGCCATTTTTTTACGTGAAATTGTAAACATGTGGCCATGGATTTTGAAAATTCTAGAGAGAATTTTAAAAGCTTCAACAGGATTTCAACAATTTTGAGAGGGATTTGAAAAGTTTCAATGGGAATGGGAAGAATTGGGACGAAAATTGGAAAATTTTTAAGGGACTTTGAAAAAATTTCAACTGGAATTTTAGCCATTTTTTGACGTGAAATTGTAAACATGATGAAGTGGATTTTGAAAATTCTAGAGAGAATTTTAAAAGCTTCAAGAGAATTTCAACAATTTTGAGAGGGATTTGAAAAGTTTCAATGGGAATGGGAAGAATTGGGACAAAAATTGGAAAACTTTAAGGGACTTTGAAAAAATTTCAACTGGAATTTTAGCCATTTTGTGACGTGAAATTGTAAACATGTGGCCATGGATTTTGAAAATTCTAGAGAGAATTTTAAAAGCTTCAAGAGAATTTCAACAATTTGGAGAGGGATTTGAAAAGTTTCAATGGGAATGGGAAGAATTGGGACGAAAATTGGAAAATTTTTAAGGGACTTTGAAAAAATTTCAACTGGAATTTTAGCCATTTTTTGACGTGAAATTGTAAACATGTGGCCATGGATTTTGAAAATTCTAGAGAGAATTTTAAAAGCTTCAAGAGAATTTCAACAATTTGGAGAGGGATTTGAAAAGTTTCAATGGGAATGGGAAGAATTGGGACAAAAATTGGAAAATTTTTAAGGGACTTTGAAAAAATTTCAACTGGAATTTTAGCCATTTTTTGACGTGAAATTGTAAACATGTGGACATGGATTTTGAAAATTCTAGAGAGAATTTTAAAAGCTTCAGCAGAATTTCCACAATTTTGAGAGGGATTTGAAAAGTTTCAATGGGAATGGGAAGAATTGGGACGAAAATTGGAAAATTTTTAAGGGACTTTGAAAAAATTTCAACTGGAATTTTAGCCATTTTTTGACGTGAAATTGTAAACATGTGGCCATGGACTTTGAAAATTCTAGAGAGAATTTTAAAAGCTTCAAGAGAATTTCAACAATTTTGAGAGGGATTTGAAAAGTTTCAATGGGAATGGGAAGAATTGGGACAAAAATTGGAAAATTTTTAAGGGACTTTGAAAAAATTTCAACTGGAATTTTAGCAATTTTTTTACGTGAAATTGTAAACATGTGGCCATGGATTTTGAAAATTCTAGAGAGAATTTTAAAAGCTTCAACAGAATTTCAACAATTTTGAGAGGGATTTGAAAAGTTTCAATGGGAATGGGAAGAATTGGGATGAAAATTGGAAAATTTTTAAGGGACTTTGAAAAAATTTCAACTGGAATTTTAGCCATTTTTTGACGTGAAATTGTAAACATGTGGCCATGGATTTTGAAAATTCTAGAGAGAATTTTAAAAGCTTCAAGAGAATTTCAACAATTTTGAGAGGGATTTGAAAAGTTTCAATGGGAATGGGAAGAATTGGGACAAAAATTGGAAAATTTTTAAGGGACTTTGAAAAAATTTCAACTGGAATTTTAGCAATTTTTTGACGTGAAATTGTAAACATGTGGACATGGATTTTGAAAATTCTAGAGAGAATTTTAAAAGCTTCAACAGAATTTCAAAAATTTTGAGAGGGATTTGAAAAGTTTCAATGGGAATGGGAAGAATTGGGACAAAAATTGGAAAATTTTTAAGGGACTTTGAAAAAATTTCAACTGGAATTTTAGCCATTTTTTTATGTGAAATTGTAAACATGATGAAGTGGATTTTGAAAATTCTAGAGAGAATTTTAAAAGCTTCAACAGAATTTCAACAATTTTGAGAGGGATTTGAAAAGTTTCAATGGGAATGGGAAGAATTGGGACAAAAATTGGAAAATTTTTAAGGGACTTTGAAAAAATTTCAACTGGAATTTTAGCAATTTTTTGACGTGAAATTGTAAACATGTGGACATGGATTTTGAAAATTCTAGAGAGAATTTTAAAAGCTTCAACAGAATTTCAACAATTTTGAGAGGGATTTGAAAAGTTTCAATGGGAATGGGAAGAATTGGGACAAAAATTGGAAAATTTTTTTCAGGGACTTTGAAAAAATTTCAACTGGCATTTTAGCAATTTTTTGACGTGAAATTGTAAACATGTGGCCATGGATTTTGAAAATTCTAGAGAGAATTTTAAAAGCTTCAAGAGAATTTCAACAATTTTGAGAGGGATTTGAAAAGTTTCAATGGGAATGGGAAGAATTGGGACAAAAATTGGAAAATTTTTAAGGGACTTTGAAAAAATTTCAACTGGAATTTTAGCCATTTTGTGACGTGAAATTGTAAACATGTGGACATGGATTTTGAAAATTCTAGAGAGAATTTTAAAAGCTTCAACAGAATTTCCACAATTTTGAGAGGGATTTGAAAAGTTTCAATGGGAATGGGAAGAATTGGGACAAAAATTGGAAAATTTTTAAGGGACTTTGAAAAAATTTCAACTGGAATTTTAGCCATTTTTTGACGTGAAATTGTAAACATGTGGACATGGATTTTGAAAATTCTAGAGAGAATTTTAAAAGCTTCAAGAGAATTTCAACAATTTTGAGAGGGATTTGAAAAGTTTCAATGGGAATGGGAAGAATTGGGACGAAAATTGGAAAATTTTTAAGGGACTTTGAAAAAATTTCAACTGGCATTTTAGCCATTTTTTGACGTGAAATTGTAAACATGTGGCCATGGATTTTGAAAATTCTAGAGAGAATTTTAAAAGCTTCAAGAGAATTTCAACAATTTTGAGAGGGATTTGAAAAGTTTCAATGGGAATGGGAAGAATTGGGACAAAAATTGGAAAATTTTTAAGGGACTTTGAAAAAATTTCAACTGGAATTTTAGCCATTTTTTGACGTGAAATTGTAAACATGTGGACATGGATTTTGAAAATTCTAGAGAGAATTTTAAAAGCTTCAAGAGAATTTCAACAATTTTGAGAGGGATTTGAAAAGTTTCAATGGGAATGGGAAGAATTGGGACAAAAATTGGAAAATTTTTAAGGGACTTTGAAAAAATTTCAACTGGAATTTTAGCCATTTTTTGACGTGAAATTGTAAACATGATGAAGTGGATTTTGAAAATTCTAGAGAGAATTTTAAAAGCTTCAAGAGAATTTCAACAATTTTGAGAGGGATTTGAAAAGTTTCAATGGGAATGGGAAGAATTGGGACAAAAATTGGAAAATTTTTAAGGGACTTTGAAAAAATTTCAACTGGAATTTTAGCCATTTTTTGACGTGAAATTGTAAACATGTGGACATGGATTTTGAAAATTCTAGAGAGAATTTTAAAAGCTTCAACAGAATTTCAACGATTTTGAGAGGGATTTGAAAAGTTTCAATGGGAATGGGAAGAATTGGGACAAAAATTGGAAAATTTTTCAGGGACTTTGAAAAAATTTCAACTGGAATTTTAGCAATTTTTTGACGTGAAATTGTAAACATGATGAAGTGGATTTTGAAAATTCTAGAGAGAATTTTAAAAGCTTCAAGAGAATTTCAACAATTTTGAGAGGGATTTGAAAAGTTTCAATGGGAATGGGAAGAATTGGGACAAAAATTGGAAAATTTTTAAGGGACTTTGAAAAAATTTCAACTGGAATTTTAGCCATTTTGTTACGTGAAATTGTAAACATGTGGACATGGATTTTGAAAATTCTAGAGAGAATTTTAAAAGCTTCAAGAGAATTTCAACAATTTTGAGAGGGATTTGAAAAGTTTCAATGGGAATGGGAAGAATTGGGACAAAAATTGGAAAATTTTTAAGGGACTTTGAAAAAATTTCAACTGGAATTTTAGCCATTTTTTGACGTGAAATTGTAAACATGTGGACATGGATTTTGAAAATTCTAGAGAGAATTTTAAAAGCTTCAAGAGAATTTCCACAATTTTGAGAGGGATTTGAAAAGTTTCAATGGGAATGGGAAGAATTGGGACAAAAATTGGAAAATTTTTAAGGGACTTTGAAAAAATTTCAACTGGCATTTTAGCCATTTTTTGACGTGAAATTGTAAACATGTGGACACGGATTTTGAAAATTCTAGAGAGAATTTTAAAAGCTTCAACAGAATTTCAACAATTTTGAGAAGGATTTGAAAAGTTTCAATGGGAATGGGAAGAATTGGGACAAAAATTGGAAAATTTTTAAGGGACTTTGAAAAAATTTCAACTGGAATTTTAGCCATTTTTTGACGTGAAATTGTAAACATGTGGCCATGGATTTTGAAAATTCTAGAGAGAATTTTAAAAGCTTCAAGAGAATTTCAACAATTTTGAGAGGGATTTGAAAAGTTTCAATGGGAATGGGAAGAATTGGGACAAAAATTGGAAAATTTTTCAGGGACTTTGAAAAAATTTCAACTGGAATTTTAGCAATTTTTTGACGTGAAATTGTAAACATGATGAAGTGGATTTTGAAAATTCTAGAGAGAATTTTAAAAGCTTCAAGAGAATTTCAACAATTTTGAGAGGGATTTGAAAAGTTTCAATGGGAATGGGAAGAATTGGGACAAAAATTGGAAAATTTTTAAGGGACTTTGAAAAAATTTCAACTGGAATTTTAGCCATTTTGTTACGTGAAATTGTAAACATGTGGACATGGATTTTGAAAATTCTAGACAGAATTTTAAAAGCTTCAACAGAATTTCAACAATTTTGAGAGGGATTTGAAAAGTTTCAATGGGAATGGGAAGAATTGGGACAAAAATTGGAAAATTTTTAAGGGACTTTGAAAAAATTTCAACTGGCATTTTAGCCATTTTTTGACGTGAAATTGTAAACATGTGGACACGGATTTTGAAAATTCTAGAGAGAATTTTAAAAGCTTCAAGAGAATTTCAACAATTTTGAGAGGGATTTGAAAAGTTTCAATGGGAATGGGAAGAATTGGGACAAAAATTGGAAAATTTTTAAGGGACTTTGAAAAAATTTCAACTGGAATTTTAGCAATTTTTTGACGTGAAATTGTAAACATGTGGACATGGATTTTGAAAATTCTAGAGAGAATTTTAAAAGCTTCAACAGAATTTCAACAATTTTGAGAGGGATTTGAAAAGTTTCAATGGGAATGGGAAGAATTGGGACAAAAATTGGAAAATTTTTAAGGGACTTTGAAAAAATTTCAACTGGCATTTTAGCAATTTTTTGACGTGAAATTGTAAACATGTGGACATGGATTTTGAAAATTCTAGAGAGAATTTTAAAAGCTTCAAGAGAATTTCAACAATTTTGAGAGGGATTTGAAAAGTTTCAATGGGAATGGGAAGAATTGGGACAAAAATTGGAAAATTTTTAAGGGACTTTGAAAAAATTTCAACTGGAATTTTAGCCATTTTGTGACGTGAAATTGTAAACATGTGGACATGGATTTTGAAAATTCTAGAGAGAATTTTAAAAGCTTCAACAGAATTTCAACAATTTTGAGAGGGATTTGAAAAGTTTCAATGGGAATGGGAAGAATTGGGACAAAAATTGGAAAATTTTTAAGGGACTTTGAAAAAATTTCAACTGGAATTTTAGCCATTTTGTGACGTGAAATTGTAAACATGTGGACATGGATTTTGAAAATTCTAGAGAGAATTTTAAAAGCTTCAACAGAATTTCAACAATTTTGAGAGGGATTTGAAAAGTTTCAATGGGAATGGGAAGAATTGGGACAAAAATTGGAAAATTTTGAAGGGACTTTGAAAAAATTTCAACTGGAATTTTAGCCATTTTTTGACGTGAAATTGTAAACATGTGGCCATGGATTTTGAAAACTCTAGAGAGAATTTTAAAAGCTTCAACAGAATTTCAACAATTTTGAGAGGGATTTGAAAAGTTTCAATGGGAATGGGAAGAATTGGGAGAAAAATTGGAAAATTTTTAAGGGACTTTGAAAAAATTTCAACTGGAATTTTAGCCATTTTGTTACGTGAAATTGTAAACATGTGGACATGGATTTTGAAAATTCTAGAGAGAATTTTAAAAGCTTCAAGAGAATTTCAACAATTTTGAGAGGGATTTGAAAAGTTTCAATGGGAATGGGAAGAATTGGGACAAAAATTGGAAAATTTTTAAGGGACTTTGAAAAAATTTCAACTGGAATTTTAGCCATTTTTTGATGTGAAATTGTAAACATGTGGACATGGATTTTGAAAATTCTAGAGAGAATTTTAAAAGCTTCAAGAGAATTTCCACAATTTTGAGAGGGATTTGAAAAGTTTCAATGGGAATGGGAAGAATTGGGACAAAAATTGGAAAATTTTTAAGGGACTTTGAAAAAATTTCAACTGGCATTTTAGCCATTTTTTGACGTGAAATTGTAAACATGTGGACACGGATTTTGAAAATTCTAGAGAGAATTTTAAAAGCTTCAAGAGAATTTCAACAATTTTGAGAAGGATTTGAAAAGTTTCAATGGGAATGGGAAGAATTGGGACAAAAATTGGAAAATTTTTAAGGGACTTTGAAAAAATTTCAACTGGAATTTTAGCCATTTTTTGACGTGAAATTGTAAACATGTGGCCATGGATTTTGAAAATTCTAGAGAGAATTTTAAAAGCTTCAACAGAATTTCAACGATTTTGAGAGGGATTTGAAAAGTTTCAATGGGAATGGGAAGAATTGGGACAAAAATTGTAAAATTTTTAAGGGACTTTGAAAAAATTTCAACTGGAATTTTAGCCATTTTTTGACGTGAAATTTTAAACATGTGGACATGGATTTTGAAAATTCTAGAGAGAATTTTAAAAGCTTCAAGAGAATTTCCACAATTTTGAGAGGGATTTGAAAAGTTTCAATGGGAATGGGAAGAATTGGGACAAAAATTGGAAAATTTTTAAGGGACTTTGAAAAAATTTCAACTGGCATTTTAGCCATTTTTTGACGTGAAATTGTAAACATGTGGACACGGATTTTGAAAATTCTAGAGAGAATTTTAAAAGCTTCAACAGAATTTCAACAATTTTGAGAGGGATTTGAAAAGTTTCAATGGGAATGGGAAGAATTGGGACAAAAATTGGAAAATTTT
The DNA here is from genome assembly GCF_964273445.1 of Streptopelia decaocto. Classification (NCBI taxonomy): domain Eukaryota; kingdom Metazoa; phylum Chordata; class Aves; order Columbiformes; family Columbidae; genus Streptopelia; species Streptopelia decaocto. The sequence continues at coordinate 60,110 of NW_028115316.1, read as the reverse complement.
TAAGGGACTTTGAAAAAATTTCAACTGGAATTTTAGCAATTTTTTGACGTGAAATTGTAAACATGTGGACATGGATTTTGAAAATTCTAGAGAGAATTTTAAAAGCTTCAACAGAATTTCAACAATTTTGAGAGGGATTTGAAAAGTTTCAATGGGAATGGGAAGAATTGGGACAAAAATTGGAAAATTTTTAAGGGACTTTGAAAAAATTTCAACTGGAATTTTAGCCATTTTGTTACGTGAAATTGTAAACATGTGGACATGGATTTTGAAAATTCTAGAGAGAATTTTAAAAGCTTCAAGAGAATTTCAACAATTTTGAGAGGGATTTGAAAAGTTTCAATGGGAATGGGAAGAATTGGGACAAAAATTGGAAAATTTTTAAGGGACTTTGAAAAAATTTCAACTGGAATTTTAGCCATTTTTTGACGTGAAATTGTAAACATGTGGACATGGATTTTGAAAATTCTAGAGAGAATTTTAAAAGCTTCAAGAGAATTTCCACAATTTTGAGAGGGATTTGAAAAGTTTCAATGGGAATGGGAAGAATTGGGACAAAAATTGGAAAATTTTTAAGGGACTTTGAAAAAATTTCAACTGGCATTTTAGCCATTTTTTGACGTGAAATTGTAAACATGTGGACACGGATTTTGAAAATTCTAGAGAGAATTTTAAAAGCTTCAACAGAATTTCAACAATTTTGAGAAGGATTTGAAAAGTTTCAATGGGAATGGGAAGAATTGGGACAAAAATTGGAAAATTTTTAAGGGACTTTGAAAAAATTTCAACTGGAATTTTAGCCATTTTTTGACGTGAAATTGTAAACATGTGGCCATGGATTTTGAAAATTCTAGAGAGAATTTTAAAAGCTTCAACAGAATTTCAACGATTTTGAGAGGGATTTGAAAAGTTTCAATGGGAATGGGAAGAATTGGGACAAAAATTGTAAAATTTTTAAGGGACTTTGAAAAAATTTCAACTGGAATTTTAGCAATTTTTTGACGTGAAATTGTAAACATGATGAAGTGGATTTTGAAAATTCTAGAGAGAATTTTAAAAGCTTCAAGAGAATTTCAACAATTTTGAGAGGGATTTGAAAAGTTTCAATGGGAATGGGAAGAATTGGGACAAAAATTGGAAAATTTTTAAGGGACTTTGAAAAAATTTCAACTGGAATTTTAGCCATTTTGTTACGTGAAATTGTAAACATGTGGACATGGATTTTGAAAATTCTAGACAGAATTTTAAAAGCTTCAACAGAATTTCAACAATTTTGAGAGGGATTTGAAAAGTTTCAATGGGAATGGGAAGAATTGGGACAAAAATTGGAAAATTTTTAAGGGACTTTGAAAAAATTTCAACTGGAATTTTAGCCATTTTTTGACGTGAAATTGTAAACATGTGGACATGGATTTTGAAAATTCTAGAGAGAATTTTAAAAGCTTCAAGAGAATTTCCACAATTTTGAGAGGGATTTGAAAAGTTTCAATGGGAATGGGAAGAATTGGGACAAAAATTGGAAAATTTTTAAGGGACTTTGAAAAAATTTCAACTGGCATTTTAGCCATTTTTTGACGTGAAATTGTAAACATGTGGACACGGATTTTGAAAATTCTAGAGAGAATTTTAAAAGCTTCAACAGAATTTCAACAATTTTGAGAGGGATTTGAAAAGTTTCAATGGGAATGGGAAGAATTGGGACAAAAATTGGAAAATTTTGAAGGGACTTTGAAAAAATTTCAACTGGAATTTTAGCCATTTTTTGACGTGAAATTGTAAACATGTGGCCATGGATTTTGAAAATTCTAGAGAGAATTTTAAAAGCTTCAAGAGAATTTCAACAATTTTGAGAGGGATTTGAAAAGTTTCAATGGGAATGGGAAGAATTGGGACAAAAATTGGAAAATTTTTAAGGGACTTTGAAAAAATTTCAACTGGCATTTTAGCCATTTTTTGACGTGAAATTGTAAACATGTGGACACGGATTTTGAAAATTCTAGAGAGAATTTTAAAAGCTTCAACAGAATTTCAACAATTTTGAGAGGGATTTGAAAAGTTTCAATGGGAATGGGAAGAATTGGGACAAAAATTGGAAAATTTTTAAGGGACTTTGAAAAAATTTCAACTGGCATTTTAGCCATTTTTTGACGTGAAATTGTAAACATGTGGACATGGATTTTGAAAATTCTAGAGAGAATTTTAAAAGCTTCAAGAGAATTTCAACAATTTTGAGAGGGATTTGAAAAGTTTCAATGGGAATGGGAAGAATTGGGACAAAAATTGGAAAATTTTTCAGGGACTTTGAAAAAATTTCAACTGGAATTTTAGCCATTTTTTGACGTGAAATTGTAAACATGATGAAGTGGATTTTGAAAATTCTAGAGAGAATTTTAAAAGCTTCAACAGAATTTCAACAATTTGGAGAGGGATTTGAAAAGTTTCAATGGGAATGGGAAGAATTGGGACGAAAATTGGAAAATTTTTCAGGGACTTTGAAAAAATTTCAACTGGAATTTTAGCCATTTTTTGACGTGAAATTGTAAACATGTGGACATGGATTTTGAAAATTCTAGAGAGAATTTTAAAAGCTTCAACAGAATTTCAACAATTTCGAGAGGGATTTGAAAAGTTTCAATGGGAATGGGAAGAATTGGGACAAAAATTGGAAAATTTTTCAGGGACTTTGAAAAAATTTCAACTGGAATTTTAGCAATTTTTTGACGTGAAATTGTAAACATGATGAAGTGGATTTTGAAAATTCTAGAGAGAATTTTAAAAGCTTCAAGAGAATTTCAACAATTTTGAGAGGGATTTGAAAAGTTTCAATGGGAATGGGAAGAATTGGGAGAAAAATTGGAAAATTTTTAAGGGACTTTGAAAAAATTTCAACTGGAATTTTAGCCATTTTGTTACGTGAAATTGTAAACATGTGGACATGGATTTTGAAAATTCTAGAGAGAATTTTAAAAGCTTCAACAGAATTTCAACAATTTTGAGAGGGATTTGAAAAGTTTCAATGGGAATGGGAAGAATTGGGACAAAAATTGGAAAATTTTTAAGGGACTTTGAAAAAATTTCAACTGGAATTTTAGCCATTTTTTGACGTGAAATTGTAAACATGTGGACATGGATTTTGAAAATTCTAGAGAGAATTTTAAAAGCTTCAAGAGAATTTCCACAATTTTGAGAGGGATTTGAAAAGTTTCAATGGGAATGGGAAGAATTGGGACAAAAATTGGAAAATTTTTAAGGGACTTTGAAAAAATTTCAACTGGAATTTTAGCCATTTTTTGACGTGAAATTGTAAACATGTGGCCATGGATTTTGAAAATTCTAGAGAGAATTTTAAAAGCTTCAACAGAATTTCCACAATTTGGAGAGGGATTTGAAAAGTTTCAATGGGAATGGGAAGAATTGGGACAAAAATTGGAAAATTTTTAAGGGACTTTGAAAAAATTTCAACTGGAATTTTAGCAATTTTTTGACGTGAAATTGTAAACATGTGGACATGGATTTTGAAAATTCTAGAGAGAATTTTAAAAGCTTCAACAGAATTTCAACAATTTTGAGAGGGATTTGAAAAGTTTCAATGGGAATGGGAAGAATTGGGACAAAAATTGGAAAATTTTTAAGGGACTTTGAAAAAATTTCAACTGGAATTTTAGCCATTTTGTTACGTGAAATTGTAAACATGTGGACATGGATTTTGAAAATTCTAGAGAGAATTTTAAAAGCTTCAAGAGAATTTCAACAATTTTGAGAGGGATTTGAAAAGTTTCAATGGGAATGGGAAGAATTGGGACAAAAATTGGAAAATTTTTAAGGGACTTTGAAAAAATTTCAACTGGAATTTTAGCCATTTTTTGACGTGAAATTGTAAACATGTGGACATGGATTTTGAAAATTCTAGAGAGAATTTTAAAAGCTTCAAGAGAATTTCCACAATTTTGAGAGGGATTTGAAAAGTTTCAATGGGAATGGGAAGAATTGGGACAAAAATTGGAAAATTTTTAAGGGACTTTGAAAAAATTTCAACTGGCATTTTAGCCATTTTTTGACGTGAAATTGTAAACATGTGGACACGGATTTTGAAAATTCTAGAGAGAATTTTAAAAGCTTCAACAGAATTTCAACAATTTTGAGAAGGATTTGAAAAGTTTCAATGGGAATGGGAAGAATTGGGACAAAAATTGGAAAATTTTTAAGGGACTTTGAAAAAATTTCAACTGGAATTTTAGCCATTTTTTGACGTGAAATTGTAAACATGTGGCCATGGATTTTGAAAATTCTAGAGAGAATTTTAAAAGCTTCAACAGAATTTCAACGATTTTGAGAGGGATTTGAAAAGTTTCAATGGGAATGGGAAGAATTGGGACAAAAATTGTAAAATTTTTAAGGGACTTTGAAAAAATTTCAACTGGAATTTTAGCAATTTTTTGACGTGAAATTGTAAACATGATGAAGTGGATTTTGAAAATTCTAGAGAGAATTTTAAAAGCTTCAAGAGAATTTCAACAATTTTGAGAGGGATTTGAAAAGTTTCAATGGGAATGGGAAGAATTGGGACAAAAATTGGAAAATTTTTAAGGGACTTTGAAAAAATTTCAACTGGAATTTTAGCCATTTTGTTACGTGAAATTGTAAACATGTGGACATGGATTTTGAAAATTCTAGACAGAATTTTAAAAGCTTCAACAGAATTTCAACAATTTTGAGAGGGATTTGAAAAGTTTCAATGGGAATGGGAAGAATTGGGACAAAAATTGGAAAATTTTTAAGGGACTTTGAAAAAATTTCAACTGGAATTTTAGCCATTTTTTGACGTGAAATTGTAAACATGTGGACATGGATTTTGAAAATTCTAGAGAGAATTTTAAAAGCTTCAAGAGAATTTCCACAATTTTGAGAGGGATTTGAAAAGTTTCAATGGGAATGGGAAGAATTGGGACAAAAATTGGAAAATTTTTAAGGGACTTTGAAAAAATTTCAACTGGCATTTTAGCCATTTTTTGACGTGAAATTGTAAACATGTGGACACGGATTTTGAAAATTCTAGAGAGAATTTTAAAAGCTTCAACAGAATTTCAACAATTTTGAGAGGGATTTGAAAAGTTTCAATGGGAATGGGAAGAATTGGGACAAAAATTGGAAAATTTTGAAGGGACTTTGAAAAAATTTCAACTGGAATTTTAGCCATTTTTTGACGTGAAATTGTAAACATGTGGCCATGGATTTTGAAAATTCTAGAGAGAATTTTAAAAGCTTCAAGAGAATTTCAACAATTTTGAGAGGGATTTGAAAAGTTTCAATGGGAATGGGAAGAATTGGGACAAAAATTGGAAAATTTTTAAGGGACTTTGAAAAAATTTCAACTGGCATTTTAGCCATTTTTTGACGTGAAATTGTAAACATGTGGACACGGATTTTGAAAATTCTAGAGAGAATTTTAAAAGCTTCAACAGAATTTCAACAATTTTGAGAGGGATTTGAAAAGTTTCAATGGGAATGGGAAGAATTGGGACAAAAATTGGAAAATTTTTAAGGGACTTTGAAAAAATTTCAACTGGCATTTTAGCCATTTTTTGACGTGAAATTGTAAACATGTGGACATGGATTTTGAAAATTCTAGAGAGAATTTTAAAAGCTTCAAGAGAATTTCAACAATTTTGAGAGGGATTTGAAAAGTTTCAATGGGAATGGGAAGAATTGGGACAAAAATTGGAAAATTTTTCAGGGACTTTGAAAAAATTTCAACTGGAATTTTAGCCATTTTTTGACGTGAAATTGTAAACATGATGAAGTGGATTTTGAAAATTCTAGAGAGAATTTTAAAAGCTTCAACAGAATTTCAACAATTTTGAGAGGGATTTGAAAAGTTTCAATGGGAATGGGAAGAATTGGGACGAAAATTGGAAAATTTTTCAGGGACTTTGAAAAAATTTCAACTGGAATTTTAGCCATTTTTTGACGTGAAATTGTAAACATGTGGACATGGATTTTGAAAATTCTAGAGAGAATTTTAAAAGCTTCAACAGAATTTCAACAATTTCGAGAGGGATTTGAAAAGTTTCAATGGGAATGGGAAGAATTGGGACAAAAATTGGAAAATTTTTCAGGGACTTTGAAAAAATTTCAACTGGAATTTTAGCAATTTTTTGACGTGAAATTGTAAACATGATGAAGTGGATTTTGAAAATTCTAGAGAGAATTTTAAAAGCTTCAAGAGAATTTCAACAATTTTGAGAGGGATTTGAAAAGTTTCAATGGGAATGGGAAGAATTGGGAGAAAAATTGGAAAATTTTTAAGGGACTTTGAAAAAATTTCAACTGGAATTTTAGCCATTTTGTTACGTGAAATTGTAAACATGTGGACATGGATTTTGAAAATTCTAGAGAGAATTTTAAAAGCTTCAACAGAATTTCAACAATTTTGAGAGGGATTTGAAAAGTTTCAATGGGAATGGGAAGAATTGGGACAAAAATTGGAAAATTTTTAAGGGACTTTGAAAAAATTTCAACTGGAATTTTAGCCATTTTTTGACGTGAAATTGTAAACATGTGGACATGGATTTTGAAAATTCTAGAGAGAATTTTAAAAGCTTCAAGAGAATTTCCACAATTTTGAGAGGGATTTGAAAAGTTTCAATGGGAATGGGAAGAATTGGGACAAAAATTGGAAAATTTTTAAGGGACTTTGAAAAAATTTCAACTGGAATTTTAGCCATTTTTTGACGTGAAATTGTAAACATGTGGCCATGGATTTTGAAAATTCTAGAGAGAATTTTAAAAGCTTCAACAGAATTTCCACAATTTGGAGAGGGATTTGAAAAGTTTCAATGGGAATGGGAAGAATTGGGACAAAAATTGGAAAATTTTTAAGGGACTTTGAAAAAATTTCAACTGGAATTTTAGCCATTTTTTGACGTGTAATTGTAAACATGTGGCCATGGATTTTGAAAATTCTAGAGAGAATTTTAAAAGCTTCAAGAGAATTTCAACAATTTTGAGAGGGATTTGAAAAGTTTCAATGGGAATGGGAAGAATTGGGACGAAAATTGGAAAATTTTTAAGGGACTTTGAAAAAATTTCAACTGGAATTTTAGCCATTTTTTGACGTGAAATTGTAAACATGTGGCCATGGACTTTGAAAATTCTAGAGAGAATTTTAAAAGCTTCAAGAGAATTTCAACAATTTTGAGAGGGATTTGAAAAGTTTCAATGGGAATGGGAAGAATTGGGACAAAAATTGGAAAATTTTTAAGGGACTTTGAAAAAATTTCAACTGGAATTTTAGCCATTTTTTGACGTGAAATTGTAAACATGTGGCCATGGATTTTGAAAATTCTAGAGAGAATTTTAAAAGCTTCAACAGAATTTCAACAATTTTGAGAGGGATTTGAAAAGTTTCAATGGGAATGGGAAGAATTGGGATGAAAATTGGAAAATTTTTAAGGGACTTTGAAAAAATTTCAACTGGAATTTTAGCCATTTTTTGACGTGAAATTGTAAACATGTGGCCATGGATTTTGAAAATTCTAGAGAGAATTTTAAAAGCTTCAAGAGAATTTCAACAATTTTGAGAGGGATTTGAAAAGTTTCAATGGGAATGGGAAGAATTGGGACAAAAATTGGAAAATTTTTAAGGGACTTTGAAAAAATTTCAACTGGAATTTTAGCAATTTTTTGACATGAAATTGTAAACATGTGGACATGGATTTTGAAAATTCTAGAGAGAATTTTAAAAGCTGCAAGAGAATTTCAAAAATTTTGAGAGGGATTTGAAAAGTTTCAATGGGAATGGGAAGAATTGGGACAAAAATTGGAAAATTTTTAAGGGACTTTGAAAAAATTTCAACTGGAATTTTAGCCATTTTTTTATGTGAAATTGTAAACATGATGAAGTGGATTTTGAAAATTCTAGAGAGAATTTTAAAAGCTTCAACAGAATTTCAACAATTTTGAGAGGGATTTGAAAAGTTTCAATGGGAATGGGAAGAATTGGGACAAAAATTGGAAAATTTTTAAGGGACTTTGAAAAAATTTCAACTGGAATTTTAGCAATTTTTTGACGTGAAATTGTAAACATGTGGACATGGATTTTGAAAATTCTAGAGAGAATTTTAAAAGCTTCAACAGAATTTCAACAATTTTGAGAGGGATTTGAAAAGTTTCAATGGGAATGGGAAGAATTGGGACAAAAATTGGAAAATTTTTTTCAGGGACTTTGAAAAAATTTCAACTGGCATTTTAGCAATTTTTTGACGTGAAATTGTAAACATGTGGCCATGGATTTTGAAAATTCTAGAGAGAATTTTAAAAGCTTCAAGAGAATTTCAACAATTTTGAGAGGGATTTGAAAAGTTTCAATGGGAATGGGAAGAATTGGGACAAAAATTGGAAAATTTTTAAGGGACTTTGAAAAAATTTCAACTGGAATTTTAGCCATTTTGTGACGTGAAATTGTAAACATGTGGACATGGATTTTGAAAATTCTAGAGAGAATTTTAAAAGCTTCAACAGAATTTCCACAATTTTGAGAGGGATTTGAAAAGTTTCAATGGGAATGGGAAGAATTGGGACAAAAATTGGAAAATTTTTAAGGGACTTTGAAAAAATTTCAACTGGAATTTTAGCCATTTTTTGACGTGAAATTGTAAACATGTGGACATGGATTTTGAAAATTCTAGAGAGAATTTTAAAAGCTTCAAGAGAATTTCAACAATTTTGAGAGGGATTTGAAAAGTTTCAATGGGAATGGGAAGAATTGGGACGAAAATTGGAAAATTTTTAAGGGACTTTGAAAAAATTTCAACTGGCATTTTAGCCATTTTTTGACGTGAAATTGTAAACATGTGGCCATGGATTTTGAAAATTCTAGAGAGAATTTTAAAAGCTTCAAGAGAATTTCAACAATTTTGAGAGGGATTTGAAAAGTTTCAATGGGAATGGGAAGAATTGGGACAAAAATTGGAAAATTTTTAAGGGACTTTGAAAAAATTTCAACTGGAATTTTAGCCATTTTTTGACGTGAAATTGTAAACATGTGGACATGGATTTTGAAAATTCTAGAGAGAATTTTAAAAGCTTCAACAGAATTTCAACAATTTTGAGAGGGATTTGAAAAGTTTCAATGGGAATGGGAAGAATTGGGACAAAAATTGGAAAATTTTTCAGGGACTTTGAAAAAATTTCAACTGGAATTTTAGCCATTTTTTGACGTGAAATTGTAAACATGATGAAGTGGATTTTGAAAATTCTAGAGAGAATTTTAAAAGCTTCAAGAGAATTTCAACAATTTTGAGAGGGATTTGAAAAGTTTCAATGGGAATGGGAAGAATTGGGACAAAAATTGGAAAATTTTTAAGGGACTTTGAAAAAATTTCAACTGGAATTTTAGCCATTTTTTGACGTGAAATTGTAAACATGTGGACATGGATTTTGAAAATTCTAGAGAGAATTTTAAAAGCTTCAACAGAATTTCAACGATTTTGAGAGGGATTTGAAAAGTTTCAATGGGAATGGGAAGAATTGGGACAAAAATTGGAAAATTTTTCAGGGACTTTGAAAAAATTTCAACTGGAATTTTAGCAATTTTTTGACGTGAAATTGTAAACATGATGAAGTGGATTTTGAAAATTCTAGAGAGAATTTTAAAAGCTTCAAGAGAATTTCAACAATTTTGAGAGGGATTTGAAAAGTTTCAATGGGAATGGGAAGAATTGGGACAAAAATTGGAAAATTTTTAAGGGACTTTGAAAAAATTTCAACTGGAATTTTAGCCATTTTGTTACGTGAAATTGTAAACATGTGGACATGGATTTTGAAAATTCTAGAGAGAATTTTAAAAGCTTCAAGAGAATTTCAACAATTTTGAGAGGGATTTGAAAAGTTTCAATGGGAATGGGAAGAATTGGGACAAAAATTGGAAAATTTTTAAGGGACTTTGAAAAAATTTCAACTGGAATTTTAGCCATTTTTTGACGTGAAATTGTAAACATGTGGACATGGATTTTGAAAATTCTAGAGAGAATTTTAAAAGCTTCAAGAGAATTTCCACAATTTTGAGAGGGATTTGAAAAGTTTCAATGGGAATGGGAAGAATTGGGACAAAAATTGGAAAATTTTTAAGGGACTTTGAAAAAATTTCAACTGGCATTTTAGCCATTTTTTGACGTGAAATTGTAAACATGTGGACACGGATTTTGAAAATTCTAGAGAGAATTTTAAAAGCTTCAAGAGAATTTCAACAATTTTGAGAAGGATTTGAAAAGTTTCAATGGGAATGGGAAGAATTGGGACAAAAATTGGAAAATTTTTAAGGGACTTTGAAAAAATTTCAACTGGAATTTTAGCCATTTTTTGACGTGAAATTGTAAACATGTGGCCATGGATTTTGAAAATTCTAGAGAGAATTTTAAAAGCTTCAACAGAATTTCAACAATTTTGAGAGGGATTTGAAAAGTTTCAATGGGAATGGGAAGAATTGGGACAAAAATTGGAAAATTTTGAAGGGACTTTGAAAAAATTTCAACTGGAATTTTAGCAATTTTTTGACGTGAAATTGTAAACATGATGAAGTGGATTTTGAAAATTCTAGAGAGAATTTTAAAAGCTTCAAGAGAATTTCAACAATTTTGAGAGGGATTTGAAAAGTTTCAATGGGAATGGGAAGAATTGGGACAAAAATTGGAAAATTTTTAAGGGACTTTGAAAAAATTTCAACTGGAATTTTAGCCATTTTGTTACGTGAAATTGTAAACATGTGGACATGGATTTTGAAAATTCTAGACAGAATTTTAAAAGCTTCAACAGAATTTCCACAATTTTGAGAGGGATTTGAAAAGTTTCAATGGGAATGGGAAGAATTGGGACAAAAATTGGAAAATTTTTAAGGGACTTTGAAAAAATTTCAACTGGCATTTTAGCCATTTTTTGACGTGAAATTGTAAACATGTGGACACGGATTTTGAAAATTCTAGAGAGAATTTTAAAAGCTTCAACAGAATTTCAACAATTTTGAGAGGGATTTGAAAAGTTTCAATGGGAATGGGAAGAATTGGGACAAAAATTGGAAAATTTTTAAGGGACTTTGAAAAAATTTCAACTGGAATTTTAGCCATTTTGTGACGTGAAATTGTAAACATGTGGCCATGGATTTTGAAAATTCTAGAGAGAATTTTAAAAGCTTCAACAGAATTTCAACAATTTTGAGAGGGATTTGAAAAGTTTCAATGGGAATGGGAAGAATTGGGACAAAAATTGGAAAATTTTTAAGGGACTTTGAAAAAATTTCAACTGGCATTTTAGCAATTTTTTGACGTGAAATTGTAAACATGTGGACATGGATTTTGAAAATTCTAGAGAGAATTTTAAAAGCTTCAAGAGAATTTCAACAATTTTGAGAGGGATTTGAAAAGTTTCAATGGGAATGGGAAGAATTGGGACAAAAATTGGAAAATTTTTAAGGGACTTTGAAAAAATTTCAACTGGAATTTTAGCCATTTTGTGACGTGAAATTGTAAACATGTGGACATGGATTTTGAAAATTCTAGAGAGAATTTTAAAAGCTTCAACAGAATTTCAACAATTTTGAGAGGGATTTGAAAAGTTTCAATGGGAATGGGAAGAATTGGGACAAAAATTGGAAAATTTTTAAGGGACTTTGAAAAAATTTCAACTGGAATTTTAGCCATTTTGTGACGTGAAATTGTAAACATGTGGACATGGATTTTGAAAATTCTAGAGAGAATTTTAAAAGCTTCAACAGAATTTCAACAATTTTGAGAGGGATTTGAAAAGTTTCAATGGGAATGGGAAGAATTGGGACAAAAATTGGAAAATTTTGAAGGGACTTTGAAAAAATTTCAACTGGAATTTTAGCCATTTTTTGACGTGAAATTGTAAACATGTGGCCATGGATTTTGAAAACTCTAGAGAGAATTTTAAAAGCTTCAACAGAATTTCAACAATTTTGAGAGGGATTTGAAAAGTTTCAATGGGAATGGGAAGAATTGGGACAAAAATTGGAAAATTTTTAAGGGACTTTGAAAAAATTTCAACTGGAATTTTAGCCATTTTGTTACGTGAAATTGTAAACATGTGGACATGGATTTTGAAAATTCTAGAGAGAATTTTAAAAGCTTCAAGAGAATTTCAACAATTTTGAGAGGGATTTGAAAAGTTTCAATGGGAATGGGAAGAATTGGGACAAAAATTGGAAAATTTTTAAGGGACTTTGAAAAAATTTCAACTGGAATTTTAGCCATTTTTTGACGTGAAATTGTAAACATGTGGCCATGGATTTTGAAAATTCTAGAGAGAATTTTAAAAGCTTCAAGAGAATTTCCACAATTTTGAGAGGGATTTGAAAAGTTTCAATGGGAATGGGAAGAATTGGGACAAAAATTGGAAAATTTTTAAGGGACTTTGAAAAAATTTCAACTGGCATTTTAGCCATTTTTTGACGTGAAATTGTAAACATGTGGACACGGATTTTGAAAATTCTAGAGAGAATTTTAAAAGCTTCAACAGAATTTCAACAATTTTGAGAAGGATTTGAAAAGTTTCAATGGGAATGGGAAGAATTGGGACAAAAATTGGAAAATTTTTAAGGGACTTTGAAAAAATTTCAACTGGAATTTTAGCCATTTTTTGACGTGAAATTGTAAACATGTGGCCATGGATTTTGAAAATTCTAGAGAGAATTTTAAAAGCTTCAACAGAATTTCAACGATTTTGAGAGGGATTTGAAAAGTTTCAATGGGAATGGGAAGAATTGGGACAAAAATTGTAAAATTTTTAAGGGACTTTGAAAAAATTTCAACTGGAATTTTAGCAATTTTTTGACGTGAAATTGTAAACATGATGAAGTGGATTTTGAAAATTCTAGAGAGAATTTTAAAAGCTTCAACAGAATTTCAACAATTTTGAGAGGGATTTGAAAAGTTTCAATGGGAATGGGAAGAATTGGGACAAAAATTGGAAAATTTTTAAGGGACTTTGAAAAAATTTCAACTGGAATTTTAGCCATTTTGTTACGTGAAATTGTAAACATGTGGACATGGATTTTGAAAATTCTAGACAGAATTTTAAAAGCTTCAACAGAATTTCAACAATTTTGAGAGGGATTTGAAAAGTTTCAATGGGAATGGGAAGAATTGGGACAAAAATTGGAAAATTTTTAAGGGACTTTGAAAAAATTTCAACTGGAATTTTAGCCATTTTTTGACGTGAAATTGTAAACATGTGGACATGGATTTTGAAAATTCTAGAGAGAATTTTAAAAGCTTCAAGAGAATTTCCACAATTTTGAGAGGGATTTGAAAAGTTTCAATGGGAATGGGAAGAATTGGGACAAAAATTGGAAAATTTTTAAGGGACTTTGAAAAAATTTCAACTGGCATTTTAGCCATTTTTTGACGTGAAATTGTAAACATGTGGACACGGATTTTGAAAATTCTAGAGAGAATTTTAAAAGCTTCAACAGAATTTCAACAATTTTGAGAGGGATTTGAAAAGTTTCAATGGGAATGGGAAGAATTGGGACAAAAATTGGAAAATTTTTAAGGGACTTTGAAAAAATTTCAACTGGAATTTTAGCAATTTTTTGACGTGAAATTGTAAACATGTGGACATGGATTTTGAAAATTCTAGAGAGAATTTTAAAAGCTTCAACAGAATTTCAACAATTTTGAGAGGGATTTGAAAAGTTTCAATGGGAATGGGAAGAATTGGGACAAAAATTGGAAAATTTTTAAGGGACTTTGAAAAAATTTCAACTGGCATTTTAGCAATTTTTTGACGTGAAATTGTAAACATGTGGCCATGGATTTTGAAAATTCTAGAGAGAATTTTAAAAGCTTCAAGAGAATTTCCACAATTTTGAGAGGGATTTGAAAAGTTTCAATGGGAATGGGAATAATTGGGACAAAAATTGGAAAATTTTTAAGGGACTTTGAAAAAATTTCAACTGGCATTTTAGCCATTTTTTGACGTGAAATTGTAAACATGTGGACACGGATTTTGAAAATTCTAGAGAGAATTTTAAAAGCTTCAACAGAATTTCCACAATTTTGAGAGGGATTTGAAAAGTTTCAATGGGAATGGGAAGAATTGGGACAAAAATTGGAAAATTTTTAAGGGACTTTGAAAAAATTTCAACTGGAATTTTAGCCATTTTTTGACGTGAAATTGTAAACATGTGGACATGGATTTTGAAAATTCTAGAGAGAATTTTAAAAGCTTCAAGAGAATTTCAACAATTTTGAGAGGGATTTGAAAAGTTTCAATGGGAATGGGAAGAATTGGGACAAAAATTGGAAAATTTTTCAGGGACTTTGAAAAAATTTCAACTGGAATTTTAGCCATTTTTTGACGTGAAATTGTAAACATGATGAAGTGGATTTTGAAAATTCTAGAGAGAATTTTAAAAGCTTCAAGAGAATTTCAACAATTTTGAGAGGGATTTGAAAAGTTTCAATGGGAATGGGAAGAATTGGGACAAAAATTGGAAAATTTTTCAGGGACTTTGAAAAAATTTCAACTGGAATTTTAGCCATTTTTTGACGTGAAATTGTAAACATGTGGACATGGATTTTGAAAATTCTAGAGAGAATTTTAAAAGCTTCAAGAGAATTTCAACAATTTTGAGAGGGATTTGAAAAGTTTCAATGGGAATGGGAAGAATTGGGACAAAAATTGGAAAATTTTTAAGGGACTTTGAAAAAATTTCAACTGGAATTTTAGCCATTTTTTGACGTGAAATTGTAAACATGTGGACATGGATTTTGAAAATTCTAGAGAGAATTTTAAAAGCTTCAACAGAATTTCAACAATTTTGAGAAGGATTTGAAAAGATTCAATGGGAATGGGAAGAATTGGGACAAAAATTGGAAAATTTTTAAGGGACTTTGAAAAAATTTCAACTGGCATTTTAGCCATTTTTTGACGTGAAATTGTAAACATGTGGACATGGATTTTGAAAATTCTAGAGAGAATTTTAAAAGCTTCAACAGAATTTCAACAATTTTGAGAGGGATTTGAAAAGTTTCAATGGGAATGGGAAGAATTGGGACAAAAATTGGAAAATTTTTAAGGGACTTTGAAAAAATTTCAACTGGAATTTTAGCCATTTTTTGACGTGAAATTTTAAACATGATGAAGTGGATTTTGAAAATTCTAGAGAGAATTTTAAAAGCTTCAACAGAATTTCAACAATTTTGAGAGGGATTTGAAAAGTTTCAATGGGAATGGGAAGAATTGGGACAAAAATTGGAAAATTTTTAAGGGACTTTGAAAAAATTTCAACTGGCATTTTAGCCATTTTTTGACGTGAAATTGTAAACATGTGGACATGGATTTTGAAAATTCTAGAGAGAATTTTAAAAGCTTCAACAGAATTTCAACAATTTGGAGAGGGATTTGAAAAGTTTCAATGGGAATGGGAAGAATTGGGACAAAAATTGTAAAATTTTTAAGGGACTTTGAAAAAATTTCAACTGGAATTTTAGCATTTATTTTACGTGAAATAGTAAACATGTGGCCATGGATTTTGAAAATTCTAGAGAGAATTTTAAAAGCTTCAAGAGAATTTCAACAATTTTGAGAGGGATTTGAAAAGTTTCAATGGGAATGGGAAGAATTGGGACAAAAATTGGAAAATTTTTAAGGGACTTTGAAAAAATTGCAACTGGAATTTTAGCCATTTTTTGACGTGAAATTGTAAACATGTGGACATGGATTTTGAAAATTCTAGAGAGAATTTTAAAAGCTTCAAGAGAATTTCAACAATTTTGAGAGGGATTTGAAAAGTTTCAATGGGAATGGGAAGAATTGGGACAAAAATTGGAAAATTTTTAAGGGACTTTGAAAAAATTTCAACTGGAATTTTAGCCATTTTTTGACGTGAAATTGTAAACATGTGGACATGGATTTTGAAAATTCTAGAGACAATTTTAAAAGCTTCAAAGGAATTTCCACAATAATGAGAGGGATTTCAAAAGTTTCAATGGGAATGGGAAGAATTGGGACAAAAATTGGAAAATTTTTAAGGGACTTTGAAAAACTTTCAACTGGAATTTTAGCCATTTTTTGACGTGAAATTGTAAACATGTGGACATGGACTTTGAAAATTCTAGAGAGAATTTTAAAAGCTTCAAGAGAATTTCAACAATTTTGAGAGGGATTTGAAAAGTTTCAATGGGAATGGGAAGAATTGGGACAAAAATTGGAAAATTTTTAAGGGACTTTGAAAAAATTTCAACTGGAATTTTAGCCATTTTTTGACGTGAAATTGTAAACATGTGGCCATGGATTTTGAAAATTCTAGAGAGAATTTTAAAAGCTTCAACAGAATTTCAACAATTTTGAGAAGGATTTGAAAAGATTCAATGGGAATGGGAAGAATTGGGACAAAAATTGGAAAATTTTTAAGGGACTTTGAAAAAATTTCAACTGGAATTTTAGCCATTTTTTGACGTGAAATTGTAAACATGTGGACATGGACTTTGAAAATTCTAGAGAGAATTTTAAAAGCTTCAAGAGAATTTCAACAATTTTGAGAGGGATTTGAAAAGTTTCAATGGGAATGGGAAGAATTGGGACAAAAATTGGAAAATTTTTAAGGGACTTTGAAAAAATTTCAACTGGAATTTTAGCCATTTTTTGACGTGAAATTGTAAACATGTGGACATGGATTTTGAAAATTCTAGAGAGAATTTTAAAAGCTTCAACAGAATTTCAACAATTTTGAGAAGGATTTGAAAAGATTCAATGGGAATGGGAAGAATTGGGACAAAAATTGGAAAATTTTTAAGGGACTTTGAAAAAATTTCAACTGGCATTTTAGCCATTTTTTGACATGAAATTGTAAACATGTGGACATGGATTTTGAAAATTCTAGAGAGAATTTTAAAAGCTTCAACAGAATTTCAACAATTTTGAGAGGGATTTGAAAAGTTTCAATGGGAATGGGAAGAATTGGGACAAAAATTGGAAAATTTTTAAGGGACTTTGAAAAAATTTCAACTGGAATTTTAGCCATTTTGTGACGTGAAATTGTAAACATGTGGACATGGATTTTGAAAATTCTAGAGAGAATTTTAAAAGCTTCAAGAGAATTTCAACAATTTTGAGAGGGATTTGAAAAGTTTCAATGGGAATGGGAAGAATTGGGACAAAAATTGGAAAATTTTTCAGGGACTTTGAAAAAATTTCAACTGGAATTTTAGCCATTTTTTGACGTGAAATTGTAAACATGTGGACATGGATTTTGAAAATTCTAGAGAGAATTTTAAAAGCTTCAACAGAATTTCAACAATTTTGAGAGGGATTTGAAAAGTTTCAATGGGAATGGGAAGAATTGGGACAAAAATTGGAAAATTTTTCAGGGACTTTGAAAAAATTTCAACTGGAATTTTAGCAATTTTTTGACGTGAAATTGTAAACATGTGGACATGGATTTTGAAAATTCTAGAGAGAATTTTAAAAGCTTCAACAGAATTTCAACAATTTTGAGAGGGATTTGAAAAGTTTCAATGGGAATGGGAAGAATTGGGACAAAAATTGGAAAATTTTTAAGGGACTTTGAAAAAATTTCAACTGGAATTTTAGCCATTTTTTGACGTGAAATTGTAAACATGTGGACATGGATTTTGAAAATTCTAGAGAGAATTTTAAAAGCTTCAAGAGAATTTCAACAATTTTGAGAGGGATTTGAAAAGTTTCAATGGGAATGGGAAGAATTGGGACAAAAATTGGAAAATTTTTAAGGGACTTTGAAAAAATTTCAACTGGAATTTTAGCCATTTTTTGACGTGAAATTGTAAACATGTGGCCATGGATTTTGAAAATTCTAGAGAGAATTTTAAAAGCTTCAACAGAATTTCATCAATTTTGAGAGGGATTTGAAAAGTTTCAATGGGAATGGGAAGAATTGGGACAAAAATTGGAAAATTTTTAAGGGACTTTGAAAAAATTTCAACTGGAATTTTAGCCATTTTTTGACGTGAAATTGTAAACATGTGGACACGGATTTTGAAAATTCTAGAGAGAATTTTAAAAGCTTCAAGAGAATTTCAACAATTTTGAGAGGGATTTGAAAAGTTTCAATGGGAATGGGAGGAATTGGGACAAAAATTGGAAAATTTTTCAGGGACTTTGAAAAAATTTCAACTGGAATTTTAGCCATTTTTTGACGTGAAATTGTAAACATGTGGACATGGATTTTGAAAAATCTAGAGAGAATTTTAAAAGCTTCAACAGAATTTCAACAATTTTGGGAGGGATTTGAAAAGTTTCAATGGGAATGGGAAGAATTGGGACAAAAATTGTAAAATTTTTAAGGGACTTTGAAAAAATTTCAACTGGAATTTTAGCAATTTTTTGACGTGAAATCGTAAACATGTGGACATGGATTTTGAAAATTCTAGAGAGAATTTTAAAAGCTTCAAGAGAATTTCAACAATTTTGAGAGGGATTTGAAAAGTTTCAATGGGAATGGGAAGAATTGGGACAAAAATTGGAAAATTTTTCAGGGACTTTGAAAAAATTTCAACTGGAATTTTAGCCATTTTTTGACGTGAAATTGTAAACATGTGGACATGGATTTTGAAAATTCTAGAGAGAATTTTAAAAGCTTCAACAGAATTTCATCAATTTTGAGAGGGATTTGAAAAGTTTCAATGGGAATGGGAAGAATTGGGACAAAAATTGGAAAATTTTTAAGGGACTTTGAAAAAATTTCAACTGGAATTTTAGCAATTTTTTGACGTGAAATTGTAAACATGTGGCCATGGATTTTGAAAATTCTAGAGAGAATTTTAAAAGCTTCAAGAGAATTTCAACAATTTTGAGAGGGATTTGAAAAGTTTCAATGGGAATGGGAAGAATTGGGACAAAAATTGGAAAATTTTTCAGGGACTTTGAAAAAAGTTCAACTGGCATTTTAGCCATTTTTTGACGTGAAATTGTAAACATGTGGACATGGATTTTGAAAATTCTAGAGAGAATTTTAAAAGCTTCAAGAGAATTTCAACAATTTTGAGAGGGATTTGAAAAGTTTCAATGGGAATGGGAAGAATTGGGACAAAAATTGGAAAATTTTTAAGGGACTTTGAAAAAATTTCAACTGGAATTTTAGCCATTTTTTGACGTGAAATTGTAAACATGTGGACATGGATTTTGAAAATTCTAGAGAGAATTTTAAAAGCTTCAAGAGAATTTCAACAATTTTGAGAGGGATTTGAAAAGTTTCAATGGGAATGGGAAGAATTGGGACAAAAATTGGAAAATTTTTAAGGGACTTTGAAAAAATTTCAACTGGAATTTTAGCAATTTTTTGACGTGAAATTGTAAACATGTGGACATGGATTTTGAAAATTCTAGAGAGAATTTTAAAAGCTTCAACAGAATTTCAACAATTTTGAGAGGGATTTGAAAAGTTTCAATGGGAATGGGAAGAATTGGGACAAAAATTGGAAAATTTTTAAGGGACTTTGAAAAAATTTCAACTGGAATTTTAGCCATTTTTTGACGTGAAATTGTAAACATGTGGACATGGATTTTGAAAATTCTAGAGAGAATTTTAAAAGCTTCAACAGAATTTCAACAATTTTGAGAGGGATTTGAAAAGTTTCAATGGGAATGGGAAGAATTGGGACAAAAATTGGAAAATTTTTAAGGGACTTTGAAAAAATTTCAACTGGCATTTTAGCCATTTTTTGACGTGAAATTGTAAACATGTGGCCATGGATTTTGAAAATTCTAGAGAGAATTTTAAAAGCTTCAAGAGAATTTCAACAATTTTGAGAGGGATTTGAAAAGTTTCAATGGGAATGGGAAGAATTGGGACAAAAATTGGAAAATTTTTAAGGGACTTTGAAAAAATTTCAACTGGAATTTTAGCAATTTTTTGACGTGAAATTGTAAACATGTGGACATGGATTTTGAAAATTCTAGAGAGAATTTTAAAAGCTTCAACAGAATTTCAACAATTTTGAGAGGGATTTGAAAAGTTTCAATGGGAATGGGAAGAATTGGGACAAAAATTGGAAAATTTTTAAGGGACTTTGAAAAAATTTCAACTGGAATTTTAGCCATTTTTTGACGTGAAATTGTAAACATGTGGACATGGATTTTGAAAATTCTAGAGAGAATTTTAAAAGCTTCAACAGAATTTCAACAATTTTGAGAAGGATTTGAAAAGATTCAATGGGAATGGGAAGAATTGGGACAAAAATTGGAAAATTTTTCAGGGACTTTGAAAAAATTTCAACTGGCATTTTAGCCATTTTTTGACGTGAAATTGTAAACATGTGGACATGGATTTTGAAAATTCTAGAGAGAATTTTAAAAGCTTCAACAGAATTTCAACAATTTTGAGAGGGATTTGAAAAGTTTCAATGGGAATGGGAAGAATTGGGACAAAAATTGGAAAATTTTTAAGGGACTTTGAAAAAATTTCAACTGGAATTTTAGCAATTTTTTGACGTGAAATTGTAAACATGATGAAGTGGATTTTGAAAATTCTAGAGAGAATTTTAAAAGCTTCAAGAGAATTTCAACAATTTTGAGAGGGATTTGAAAAGTTTCAATGGGAATGGGAAGAATTGGGACAAAAATTGGAAAATTTTTAAGGGACTTTGAAAAAATTTCAACTGGAATTTTAGCCATTTTTTGACGTGAAATTGTAAACATGTGGCCATGGATTTTGAAAATTCTAGAGAGAATTTTAAAAGCTTCAAGAGAATTTCAACAATTTTGAGAGGGATTTGAAAAGTTTCAATGGGAATGGGAAGAATTGGGACAAAAATTGGAAAATTTTTCAGGGACTTTGAAAAAATTTCAACTGGAATTTTAGCCATTTTTTGACGTGAAATTGTAAACATGTGGACATGGATTTTGAAAATTCTAGAGAGAATTTTAAAAGCTTCAAGAGAATTTCAACAATTTTGAGAGGGATTTGAAAAGTTTCAATGGGAATGGGAAGAATTGGGACAAAAATTGGAAAATTTTTAAGGGACTTTGAAAAAATTTCAACTGGAATTTTAGCAATTTTTTGACGTGAAATTGTAAACATGTGGACATGGATTTTGAAAATTCTAGAGAGAATTTTAAAAGCTTCAACAGAATTTCAACAATTTTGAGAGGGATTTGAAAAGTTTCAATGGGAATGGGAAGAATTGGGACAAAAATTGGAAAATTTTTAAGGGACTTTGAAAAAATTTCAACTGGAATTTTAGCCATTTTTTGACGTGAAATTGTAAACATGTGGACATGGATTTTGAAAATTCTAGAGAGAATTTTAAAAGCTTCAACAGAATTTCAACAATTTTGAGAAGGATTTGAAAAGATTCAATGGGAATGGGAAGAATTGGGACAAAAATTGGAAAATTTTTCAGGGACTTTGAAAAAATTTCAACTGGCATTTTAGCCATTTTTTGACGTGAAATTGTAAACATGTGGACATGGATTTTGAAAATTCTAGAGAGAATTTTAAAAGCTTCAACAGAATTTCAACAATTTTGAGAGGGATTTGAAAAGTTTCAATGGGAATGGGAAGAATTGGGACAAAAATTGGAAAATTTTTAAGGGACTTTGAAAAAATTTCAACTGGAATTTTAGCAATTTTTTGACGTGAAATTGTAAACATGATGAAGTGGATTTTGAAAATTCTAGAGAGAATTTTAAAAGCTTCAAGAGAATTTCAACAATTTTGAGAGGGATTTGAAAAGTTTCAATGGGAATGGGAAGAATTGGGACAAAAATTGGAAAATTTTTAAGGGACTTTGAAAAAATTTCAGCTGGAATTTTAGCCATTTTTTGACGTGAAATTGTAAACATGTGGCCATGGATTTTGAAAATCCTAGAGAGAATTTTAAAAGCTTCAACAGAATTTCAACAATTTTGAGAGGGATTTGAAAAGTTTCAATGGGAATGGGAAGAATTGGGACAAAAATTGGAAAATTTTTAAGGGACTTTGAAAAAATTTCAACTGGAATTTTAGCAATTTTTTGACGTGAAATTGTAAACATGATGAAGTGGATTTTGAAAATTCTAGAGAGAATTTTAAAAGCTTCAAGAGAATTTCAACAATTTTGAGAGGGATTTAAAAGTTTCAATGGGAATGGGAAGAATTGGGACAAAAATTGGAAAATTTTTCAGGGACTTTGAAAAAAGTTCAACTGGCATTTTAGCCATTTTTTGACGTGAAATTGTAAACATGTGGACATGGATTTTGAAAATTCTAGAGAGAATTTTAAAAGCTTCAAGAGAATTTCAACAATTTTGAGAGGGATTTGAAAAGTTTCAATGGGAATGGGAAGAATTGGGACAAAAATTGGAAAATTTTTCAGGGACTTTGAAAAAATTTCAACTGGAATTTTAGCCATTTTTTGACGTGAAATTGTAAACATGTGGACATGGATTTTGAAAATTCTAGAGAGAATTTTAAAAGCTTCAAGAGAATTTCAACAATTTTGAGAGGGATTTGAAAAGTTTCAATGGGAATGGGAAGAATTGGGACAAAAATTGGAAAATTTTTAAGGGACTTTGAAAAAATTTCAACTGGAATTTTAGCAATTTTTTGACGTGAAATTGTAAATATGTGGACATGGATTTTGAAAATTCTAGAGAGAATTTTAAAAGCTTCAACAGAATTTCAACAATTTTGAGAGGGATTTGAAAAGTTTCAATGGGAATGGGAAGAATTGGGACAAAAATTGGAAAATTTTTAAGGGACTTTGAAAAAATTTCAACTGGCATTTTAGCCATTTTTTGACGTGAAATTGTAAACATGTGGACATGGATTTTGAAAATTCTAGAAAGAATTTTAAAAGCTTCAACAGAATTTCAACAATTTTGAGAGGGATTTGAAAAGTTTCAATGGGAATGGGAAGAATTGGGACAAAAATTGGAAAATTTTTCAGGGACTTTGAAAAAATTTCAACTGGAATTTTAGCAATTTTTTGACGTGAAATTGTAAACATGTGGACATGGATTTTGAAAATTCTAGAGAGAATTTTAAAAGCTTCAACAGAATTTCAACAATTTTGAGAGGGATTTGAAAAGTTTCAATGGGAATGGGAAGAATTGGGACAAAAATTGGAAAATTTTTAAGGGACTTTGAAAAAATTTCAACTGGAATTTTAGCCATTTTTTGACGTGAAATTGTAAACATGTGGACATGGATTTTGAAAATTCTAGAGAGAATTTTAAAAGCTTCAACAGAATTTCAACAATTTTGAGAAGGATTTGAAAAGTTTCAATGGGAATGGGAAGAATTGGGACAAAAATTGGAAAATTTTTAAGGGACTTTGAAAAAATTTCAACTGGCATTTTAGCCATTTTTTGACGTGAAATTGTAAACATGTGGACATGGATTTTGAAAATTCTAGAGAGAATTTTAAAAGCTTCAACAAAATTTCAACAATTTTGAGAGGGTTTTGAAAAGTTTCAATGGGAATGGGAAGAATTGGGACAAAAATTGGAAAATTTTTAAGGGACTTTGAAAAAATTTCAACTGGCATTTTAGCCATTTTTTGACGTGAAATTGTAAACATGTGGACATGGATTTTGAAAATTCTAGAGAGAATTTTAAAAGCTTCAAGAGAATTTCAACAATTTTGAGAGGGATTTGAAAAGTTTCAATGGGAATGGGAAGAATTGGGACAAAAATTGGAAAATTTTTAAGGGACTTTGAAAAAAGTTCAACTGGCATTTTAGCCATTTTTTGACGTGAAATTGTAAACATGTGGACATGGATTTTGAAAATTCTAGAGAGAATTTTAAAAGCTTCAACAGAATTTCAACAATTTTGAGAGGGATTTGAAAAGTTTCAATGGGAATGGGAAGAATTGGGACAAAAATTGGAAAATTTTTAAGGGACTTTGAAAAAATTTCAACTGGAATTTTAGCAATTTTTTGACGTGAAATTGTAAACATGATGAAGTGGATTTTGAAAATTCTAGAGAGAATTTTAAAAGCTTCAACAGAATTTCAACAATTTTGAGAGGGATTTGAAAAGTTTCAATGGGAATGGGAAGAATTGGGACAAAATTGGAAAATTTTTCAGGGACTTTGAAAAAGTTCAACTGGCATTTTAGCCATTTTTTGACGTGAAATTGTAAACATGTGGACATGGATTTTGAAAATTCTAGAGAGAATTTTAAAAGCTTCAAGAGAATTTCAACAATTTTGAGAGGGATTTGAAAAGTTTCAATGGGAATGGGAAGAATTGGGACAAAAATTGGAAAATTTTTCAGGGACTTTGAAAAATTGCAACTGGAATTTTAGCCATTTTTTGACGTGAAATTGTAAACATGTGGACATGGATTTTGAAAATTCTAGAGAGAATTTTAAAAGCTTCAAGAGAATTTCAACAATTTTGAGAGGGATTTGAAAAGTTTCAATGGGAATGGGAAGAATTGGGACAAAAATTGGAAAATTTTTAAGGGACTTTGAAAAAATTTCAACTGGAATTTTAGCCATTTTTTGACGTGAAATTGTAAACATGTGGACATGGATTTTGAAAATTCTAGAGAGAATTTTAAAAGCTTCAACAGAATTTCAACAATTTTGAGAGGGATTTGAAAAGTTTCAATGGGAATGGGAAGAATTGGGACAAAAATTGGAAAATTTTTAAGGGACTTTGAAAAAATTTCAACTGGAATTTTAGCCATTTTTTGACGTGAAATTGTAAACATGTGGCCATGGATTTTGAAAATTCTAGAGAGAATTTTAAAAGCTTCAAGAGAATTTCAACAATTTTGAGAGGGATTTGAAAAGTTTCAATGGGAATGGGAAGAATTGGGACAAAAATTGGAAAATTTTTAAGGGACTTTGAAAAAATTTCAACTGGAATTTTAGCAATTTTTTGACGTGAAATTGTAAACATGATGAAGTGGATTTTGAAAATTCTAGAGAGAATTTTAAAAGCTTCAACAGAATTTCAACAATTTTGAGAGGGATTTGAAAAGTTTCAATGGGAATGGGAAGAATTGGGACAAAAATTGGAAAATTTTTCAGGGACTTTGAAAAAAGTTCAACTGGCATTTTAGCCATTTTTTGACGTGAAATTGTAAACATGTGGACATGGATTTTGAAAATTCTAGAGAGAATTTTAAAAGCTTCAAGAGAATTTCAACAATTTTGAGAGGGATTTGAAAAGTTTCAATGGGAATGGGAAGAATTGGGACAAAAATTGGAAAATTTTTCAGGGACTTTGAAAAAATTGCAACTGGAATTTTAGCCATTTTTTGACGTGAAATTGTAAACATGTGGCCATGGATTTTGAAAATTCTAGAGAGAATTTTAAAAGCTTCAAGAGAATTTCAACAATTTTGAGAGGGATTTGAAAAGTTTCAATGGGAATGGGAAGAATTGGGACAAAAATTGGAAAATTTTTCAGGGACTTTGAAAAAATTTCAACTGGAATTTTAGCCATTTTTTGACGTGAAATTGTAAACATGTGGACATGGATTTTGAAAATTCTAGAGAGAATTTTAAAAGCTTCAACAGAATTTCATCAATTTTGAGAGGGATTTGAAAAGTTTCAATGGGAATGGGAAGAATTGGGACAAAAATTGGAAAATTTTTAAGGGACTTTGAAAAAATTTCAGCTGGAATTTTAGCCATTTTTTGACGTGAAATTGTAAACATGTGGCCATGGATTTTGAAAATCCTAGAGAGAATTTGAAAAGCTTCAACAGAATTTCAACAATTTGGAGAGGGATTTGAAAAGTTTCAATGGGAATGGGAAGAATTGGGACAAAAATTGGAAAATTTTTAAGGGACTTTGAAAAAATTTCAACTGGAATTTTAGCCATTTTTTGACGTGAAATTGTAAACATGATGAAGTGGATTTTGAAAATTCTAGAGAGAATTTTAAAAGCTTCAACAGAATTTCAACAATTTTGAGAGGGATTTGAAAAGTTTCAATGGGAATGGGAAGAATTGGGACAAAAATTGGAAAATTTTTCAGGGACTTTGAAAAAAGTTCAACTGGCATTTTAGCCATTTTTTGACATGAAATTGTAAACATGTGGACATGGATTTTGAAAATTCTAGAGAGAATTTTAAAAGCTTCAAGAGAATTTCAACAATTTTGAGAGGGATTTGAAAAGTTTCAATGGGAATGGGAAGAATTGGGACAAAAATTGGAAAATTTTGAAGGGACTTTGAAAAAATTGCAACTGGAATTTTAGCCATTTTTTGACGTGAAATTGTAAACATGTGGACATGGATTTTGAAAATTCTAGAGAGAATTTTAAAAGCTTCAAGAGAATTTCAACAATTTTGAGAGGGATTTGAAAAGTTTCAATGGGAATGGGAAGAATTGGGACAAAAATTGGAAAATTTTTAAGGGACTTTGAAAAAAGTTCAACTGGAATTTTAGCAATTTTTTGACGTGAAATTGTAAACATGTGGACATGGATTTTGAAAATTCTAGAGAGAATTTTAAAAGCTTCAACAGAATTTCAACAATTTTGAGAGGGATTTGAAAAGTTTCAATGGGAATGGGAAGAATTGGGACAAAAATTGGAAAATTTTTAAGGGACTTTGAAAAACTTTCAACTGGAATTTTAGCCATTTTTTGACGTGAAATTGTAAACATGTGGCCATGGATTTTGAAAATTCTAGAGAGAATTTTAAAAGCTTCAAGAGAATTTCAACAATTTTGAGAGGGATTTGAAAAGTTTCAATGGGAATGGGAAGAATTGGGACAAAAATTGGAAAATTTTTAAGGGACTTTGAAAAAATTTCAACTGGAATTTTAGCCATTTTTTGACGTGAAATTGTAAACATGTGGCCATGGATTTTGAAAATTCTAGAGAGAATTTTAAAAGCTTCAACAGAATTTCCACAATTTTGAGAGGGATTTGAAAAGTTTCAATGGGAATGGGAAGAATTGGGACAAAAATTGGAAAATTTTTAAGGGACTTTGAAAAAAGTTCAACTGGCATTTTAGCCATTTTTTGACGTGAAATTGTAAACATGTGGACATGGATTTTGAAAATTCTAGAGAGAATTTTAAAAGCTTCAAGAGAATTTCAACAATTTTGAGAGGGATTTGAAAAGTTTCAATGGGAATGGGAAGAATTGGGACAAAAATTGGAAAATTTTTAAGGGACTTTGAAAAAATTTCAACTGGAATTTTAGCCATTTTTTGACGTGAAATTGTAAACATGTGGCCATGGATTTTGAAAATTCTAGAGAGAATTTTAAAAGCTTCAACAGAATTTCAACAATTTTGAGAGGGATTTGAGAAGTTTCAATGGGAATGGGAAGAATTGGGACAAAAATTGGAAAATTTTTAAGGGACTTTGAAAAATGTTCAACTGGAATTTTAGCAATTTTTTGACGTGAAATTGTAAACATGTGGACATGGATTTTGAAAATTCTAGAGAGAATTTTAAAAGCTTCAACAGAATTTCAACAATTTTGAGAGGGATTTGAAAAGTTTCAATGGGAATGGGAAGAATTGGGACAAAAATTGGAAAATTTTTCAGGGACTTTGAAAAAATTTCAACTGGAATTTTAGCCATTTTTTGACGTGAAATTGTAAACATGTGGACATGGATTTTGAAAATTCTAGAGAGAATTTTAAAAGCTTCAAGAGAATTTCAACAATTTTGAGAGGGATTTGAAAAGTTTCAATGGGAATGGGAAGAATTGGGACAAAAATTGGAAAATTTTTAAGGGACTTTGAAAAAATTTCAACTGGAATTTTAGCCATTTTTTGACGTGAAATTGTAAACATGTGGCCATGGATTTTGAAAATTCTAGAGAGAATTTTAAAAGCTTCAACAGAATTTCAACAATTTTGAGAGGGATTTGAGAAGTTTCAATGGGAATGGGAAGAATTGGGACAAAAATTGGAAAATTTTTAAGGGACTTTGAAAAAATTTCAACTGGAATTTTAGCAATTTTTTGACGTGAAATTGTAAACATGTGAACATGGATTTTGAAAATTCTAGAGAGAATTTTAAAAGCTTCAACAGAATTTCAACAATTTTGAGAGGGATTTGAAAAGTTTCAATGGGAATGGGAAGAATTGGGACAAAAATTGGAAAATTTTTCAGGGACTTTGAAAAAATTTCAACTGGAATTTTAGCCATTTTTTGACGTGAAATTGTAAACATGTGGCCATGGATTTTGAAAATTCTAGAGAGAATTTTAAAAGCTTCAAGAGAATTTCAACAATTTGGAGAGGGATTTGAAAAGGTTCAATGGGAATGGGAAGAATTGGGACAAAAATTGGAAAATTTTTAAGGGACTTTGAAAAAATTTCAACTGGAATTTTAGCCATTTTTTGACGTGAAATTGTAAACATGTGGACATGGATTTTGAAAATTCTAGAGAGAATTTTAAAAGCTTCAAGAGAATTTCAACAGTTTTGAGAGGGATTTGAAAAGTTTCAATGGGAATGGGAAGAATTGGGACAAAAATTGGAAAATTTTTAAGGGACTTTGAAAAAATTTCAACTGGAATTTTAGCCATTTTTTGACGTGAAATTGTAAACATGTGGCCATGGATTTTGAAAATTCTAGAGAGAATTTTAAAAGCTTCAACAGAATTTCCACAATTTTGAGAGGGATTTGAAAAGTTTCAATGGGAATGGGAAGAATTGGGACAAAAATTGGAAAATTTTTCAGGGACTTTGAAAAAATTTCAACTGGAATTTTAGCAATTTTTTGACGTGAAATTGTAAACATGATGAAGTGGATTTTGAAAATTCTAGAGAGAATTTTAAAAGCTTCAAGAGAATTTCAACAATTTTGAGAGGGATTTGAAAAGTTTCAATGGGAATGGGAAGAATTGGGACAAAAATTGGAAAATTTTTCAGGGACTTTGAAAAAAGTTCAACTGGCATTTTAGCCATTTTTTGACGTGAAATTGTAAACATGTGGACATGGATTTTGAAAATTCTAGAGAGAATTTTAAAAGCTTCAAGAGAATTTCAACAATTTTGAGAGGGATTTGAAAAGTTTCAATGGGAATGGGAAGAATTGGGACAAAAATTGGAAAATTTTTAAGGGACTTTGAAAAAATTTCAACTGGAATTTTAGCCATTTTTTGACGTGAAATTGTAAACATGTGGACATGGATTTTGAAAATTCTAGAGAGAATTTTAAAAGCTTCAACAGAATTTCAACAATTTTGAGAGGGATTTGAAAAGTTTCAATGGGAATGGGAAGAATTGGGACAAAAATTGTAAAATTTTTAAGGGACTTTGAAAAAATTTCAACTGGCATTTTAGCCATTTTTTGACGTGAAATTGTAAACATGTGGCCATGGATTTTGAAAATTCTAGAGAGAATTTTAAAAGCTTCAACAGAATTTCCACAATTTTGAGAGGGATTTGAAAAGTTTCAATGGGAATGGGAAGAATTGGGACAAAAATTGGAAAATTTTTCAGGGACTTTGAAAAAATTTCAACTGGAATTTTAGCAATTTTTTGACGTGAAATTGTAAACATGATGAAGTGGATTTTGAAAATTCTAGAGAGAATTTTAAAAGCTTCAAGAGAATTTCAACAATTTTGAGAGGGATTTGAAAAGTTTCAATGGGAATGGGAAGAATTGGGACAAAAATTGGAAAATTTTTAAGGGACTTTGAAAAAATTTCAACTGGCATTTTAGCCATTTTTTGACGTGAAATTGTAAACATGTGGACATGGATTTTGAAAATTCTAGAGAGAATTTTAAAAGCTTCAACAGAATTTCAACAATTTTGAGAGGGATTTGAAAAGTTTCAATGGGAATGGGAAGAATTGGGACAAAAATTGGAAAATTTTTAAGGGACTTTGAAAAAATTTCAACTGGAATTTTAGCCATTTTTTGACGTGAAATTGTAAACATGTGGCCATGGATTTTGAAAATTCTAGAGAGAATTTTAAAAGCTTCAAGAGAATTTCAACAATTTTGAGAGGGATTTGAGAAGTTTCAATGGGAATGGGAAGAATTGGGACAAAAATTGGAAAATTTTTAAGGGACTTCGAAAAAATTTCAACTGGAATTTTAGCAATTTTTTGACGTGAAATTGTAAACATGTGGACATGGATTTTGAAAATTCTAGAGAGAATTTTAAAAGCTTCAAGAGAATTTCAACAATTTTGAGAGGGATTTGAAAAGTTTCAATGGGAATGGGAAGAATTGGGACAAAAATTGGAAAATTTTGAAGGGACTTTGAAAAAATTTCAACTGGAATTTTAGCCATTTTTTGACGTGAAATTGTAAACATGTGGACATGGATTTTGAAAATTCTAGAGAGAATTTTAAAAGCTTCAAGAGAATTTCAACAATTTTGAGAGGGATTTGAAAAGGTTCAATGGGAATGGGAAGAATTGGGACAAAAATTGGAAAATTTTGAAGGGACTTTGAAAAAATTTCAACTGGAATTTTAGCCATTTTTTGACGTGAAATTGTAAACATGTGGACATGGATTTTGAAAATTCTAGAGAGAATTTTAAAAGCTTCAAGAGAATTTCAACAGTTTTGAGAGGGATTTGAAAAGTTTCAATGGGAATGGGAAGAATTGGGACAAAAATTGGAAAATTTTTAAGGGACTTTGAAAAAATTTCAACTGGAATTTTAGCAATTTTTTGACGTGAAATTGTAAACATGTGGCCATGGATTTTGAAAATTCTAGAGAGAATTTTAAAAGCTTCAACAGAATTTCCACAATTTTGAGAGGGATTTGAAAAGTTTCAATGGGAATGGGAAGAATTGGGACAAAAATTGGAAAATTTTTCAGGGACTTTGAAAAAATTTCAACTGGAATTTTAGCAATTTTTTGACGTGAAATTGTAAACATGATGAAGTGGATTTTGAAAATTCTAGAGAGAATTTTAAAAGCTTCAACAGAATTTCAACAATTTTGAGAGGGATTTGAAAAGTTTCAATGGGAATGGGAAGAATTGGGACAAAAATTGGAAAATTTTTAAGGGACTTTGAAAAAAGTTCAACTGGCATTTTAGCCATTTTTTGACGTGAAATTGTAAACATGTGGACATGGATTTTGAAAATTCTAGAGAGAATTTTAAAAGCTTCAAGAGAATTTCAACAATTTTGAGAGGGATTTGAAAAGTTTCAATGGGAATGGGAAGAATTGGGACAAAAATTGGAAAATTTTTAAGGGACTTTGAAAAAATTTCAACTGGAATTTTAGCCATTTTTTGACGTGAAATTGTAAACATGTGGACATGGATTTTGAAAATTCTAGAGAGAATTTTAAAAGCTTCAACAGAATTTCAACAATTTTGAGAGGGATTTGAAAAGTTTCAATGGGAATGGGAAGAATTGGGACAAAAATTGGAAAATTTTTAAGGGACTTTGAAAAAATTTCAACTGGCATTTTAGCCATTTTTTGACGTGAAATTGTAAACATGTGGCCATGGATTTTGAAAATTCTAGAGAGAATTTTAAAAGCTTCAACAGAATTTCCACAATTTTGAGAGGGATTTGAAAAGTTTCAATGGGAATGGGAAGAATTGGGACAAAAATTGGAAAATTTTTCAGGGACTTTGAAAAAATTTCAACTGGAATTTTAGCAATTTTTTGACGTGAAATTGTAAACATGATGAAGTGGATTTTGAAAATTCTAGAGAGAATTTTAAAAGCTTCAAGAGAATTTCAACAATTTTGAGAGGGATTTGAAAAGTTTCAATGGGAATGGGAAGAATTGGGACAAAAATTGGAAAATTTTTAAGGGACTTTGAAAAAATTTCAACTGGCATTTTAGCCATTTTTTGACGTGAAATTGTAAACATGTGGACATGGATTTTGAAAATTCTAGAGAGAATTTTAAAAGCTTCAAGAGAATTTCAACAATTTTGAGAGGGATTTGAAAAGTTTCAATGGGAATGGGAAGAATTGGGACAAAAATTGGAAAATTTTTAAGGGACTTTGAAAAAATTTCAACTGGAATTTTAGCAATTTTTTGACGTGAAATTGTAAACATGATGAAGTGGATTTTGAAAATTCTAGAGAGAATTTTAAAAGCTTCAAGAGAATTTCAACAATTTTGAGAGGGATTTGAGAAGTTTCAATGGGAATGGGAAGAATTGGGACAAAAATTGGAAAATTTTTCAGGGACTTTGAAAAAAGTTCAACTGGCATTTTAGCCATTTTTTGACGTGAAATTGTAAACATGTGGACATGGATTTTGAAAATTCTAGAGAGAATTTTAAAAGCTTCAAGAGAATTTCCACAATTTTGAGAGGGATTTGAAAAGTTTCAATGGGAATGGGAAGAATTGGGACAAAAATTGGAAAATTTTTAAGGGACTTTGAAAAAAGTTCAACTGGAATTTTAGCCATTTTTTGACGTGAAATTGTAAACATGTGGACATGGATTTTGAAAATTCTAGAGAGAATTTTAAAAGCTTCAAGAGAATTTCAACAGTTTTGAGAGGGATTTGAAAAGTTTCAATGGGAATGGGAAGAATTGGGACAAAAATTGGAAAATTTTTAAGGGACTTTGAAAAAATTTCAGCTGGAATTTTAGCCATTTTTTGACGTGAAATTGTAAACATGTGGCCATGGATTTTGAAAATCCTAGAGAGAATTTGAAAAGCTTCAACAGAATTTCATCAATTTTGAGAGGGATTTGAAAAGTTTCAATGGGAATGGGAAGAATTGGGACAAAAATTGGAAAATTTTTAAGGGACTTTGAAAAAATTTCAACTGGAATTTTAGCAATTTTTTGACGTGAAATTGTAAACATGATGAAGTGGATTTTGAAAATTCTAGAGAGAATTTTAAAAGCTTCAAGAGAATTTCAACAATTTTGAGAGGGATTTGAAAAGTTTCAATGGGAATGGGAAGAATTGGGACAAAAATTGGAAAATTTTTAAGGGACTTTGAAAAAATTTCAACTGGAATTTTAGCCATTTTTTGACGTGAAATTGTAAACATGTGGACATGGATTTTGAAAATTCTAGAGAGAATTTTAAAAGCTTCAAGAGAATTTCAACAATTTTGAGAGGGATTTGAAAAGTTTCAATGGGAATGGGAAGAATTGGGACAAAAATTGGAAAATTTTTAAGGGACTTTGAAAAAATTTCAACTGGAATTTTAGCCATTTTTTGACGTGAAATTGTAAACATGTGGACATGGATTTTGAAAATTCTAGAGAGAATTTTAAAAGCTTCAAGAGAATTTCAACAGTTTTGAGAGGGATTTGAAAAGTTTCAATGGGAATGGGAAGAATTGGGACAAAAATTGGAAAATTTTTCAGGGACTTTGAAAAAAGTTCAACTGGCATTTTAGCCATTTTTTGACGTGAAATTGTAAACATGTGGACATGGATTTTGAAAATTCTAGAGAGAATTTTAAAAGCTTCAAGAGAATTTCCACAATTTTGAGAGGGATTTGAGAAGTTTCAATGGGAATGGGAAGAATTGGGACAAAAATTGGAAAATTTTTCAGGGACTTTGAAAAAAGTTCAACTGGCATTTTAGCCATTTTTTGACGTGAAATTGTAAACATGTGGACATGGATTTTGAAAATTCTAGAGAGAATTTTAAAAGCTTCAACAGAATTTCCACAATTTTGAGAGGGATTTGAAAAGTTTCAATGGGAATGGGAAGAATTGGGACAAAAATTGGAAAATTTTTCAGGGACTTTGAAAAAAGTTCAACTGGAATTTTAGCCATTTTTTGACGTGAAATTGTAAACATGTGGACATGGATTTTGAAAATTCTAGAGAGAATTTTAAAAGCTTCAAGAGAATTTCAACAGTTTTGAGAGGGATTTGAAAAGTTTCAATGGGAATGGGAAGAATTGGGACAAAAATTGGAAAATTTTTAAGGGACTTTGAAAAAATTTCAACTGGAATTTTAGCCATTTTTTGACGTGAAATTGTAAACATGATGAAGTGGATTTTGAAAATTCTAGAGAGAATTTTAAAAGCTTCAACAGAATTTCAACAATTTTGAGAGGGATTTGAAAAGTTTCAATGGGAATGGGAAGAATTGGGACAAAAATTGGAAAATTTTTAAGGGACTTTGAAAAAATTTCAACTGGAATTTTAGCAATTTTTTGACGTGAAATTGTAAACATGATGAAGTGGATTTTGAAAATTCTAGAGAGAATTTTAAAAGCTTCAAGAGAATTTCAACAATTTTGAGAGGGATTTGAAAAGTTTCAATGGGAATGGGAAGAATTGGGACAAAAATTGGAAAATTTTTCAGGGACTTTGAAAAAAGTTCAACTGGCATTTTAGCCATTTTTTGACGTGAAATTGTAAACATGTGGACATGGATTTTGAAAATTCTAGAGAGAATTTTAAAAGCTTCAAGAGAATTTCAACAATTTTGAGAGGGATTTGAAAAGTTTCAATGGGAATGGGAAGAATTGGGACAAAAATTGGAAAATTTTTAAGGGACTTTGAAAAAATTTCAACTGGAATTTTAGCAATTTTTTGACGTGAAATTGTAAACATGTGGACATGGATTTTGAAAATTCTAGAGAGAATTTTAAAAGCTTCAACAGAATTTCATCAATTTTGAGAGGGATTTGAAAAGTTTCAATGGGAATGGGAAGAATTGGGACAAAAATTGGAAAATTTTTAAGGGACTTTGAAAAAATTTCAACTGGAATTTTAGCAATTTTTTGACGTGAAATTGTAAACATGTGGCCATGGATTTTGAAAATTCTAGAGAGAATTTTAAAAGCTTCAAGAGAATTTCAACAATTTTGAGAGGGATTTGAAAAGTTTCAATGGGAATGGGAAGAATTGGGACAAAAATTGTAAAATTTTTAAGGGACTTTGAAAAAATTTCAACTGGCATTTTAGCCATTTTTTGACGTGAAATTGTAAACATGTGGCCATGGATTTTGAAAATTCTAGAGAGAATTTTAAAAGCTTCAACAAAATTTCAATAATTTTGAGAGGGTTTTGAAAAGTTTCAATGGGAATGGGAAGAATTGGGACAAAAATTGGAAAATTTTTAAGGGACTTTGAAAAAATTTCAACTGGAATTTTAGCAATTTTTTGACGTGAAATTGTAAACATGATGAAGTGGATTTTGAAAATTCTAGAGAGAATTTTAAAAGCTTCAAGAGAATTTCAACAATTTTGAGAGGGATTTGAAAAGTTTCAATGGGAATGGGAAGAATTGGGACAAAAATTGGAAAATTTTTAAGGGACTTTGAAAAAAGTTCAACTGGCATTTTAGCCATTTTTTGACGTGAAATTGTAAACATGTGGACATGGATTTTGAAAATTCTAGAGAGAATTTTAAAAGCTTCAACAGAATTTCAACAATTTTGAGAGGGATTTGAAAAGTTTCAATGGGAATGGGAAGAATTGGGACAAAAATTGGAAAATTTTTCAGGGACTTTGAAAAAATTTCAACTGGAATTTTAGCCATTTTTTGACGTGAAATTGTAAACATGTGGCCATGGATTTTGAAAATTCTAGAGAGAATTTTAAAAGCTTCAACAGAATTTCAACAATTTTGAGAGGGATTTGAAAAGTTTCAATGGGAATGGGAAGAATTGGGACAAAAATTGGAAAATTTTTAAGGGACTTTGAAAAAATTTCAACTGGAATTTTAGCCATTTTTTGACGTGAAATTGTAAACATGTGGACATGGATTTTGAAAATTCTAGAGAGAATTTTAAAAGCTTCAACAGAATTTCAACAATTTTGAGAGGGATTTGAAAAGTTTCAATGGGAATGGGAAGAATTGGGACAAAAATTGGAAAATTTTTAAGGGACTTTGAAAAAATTTCAACTGGAATTTTAGCAATTTTTTGACGTGAAATTGTAAACATGTGGCCATGGATTTTGAAAATTCTAGAGAGAATTTTAAAAGCTTCAAGAGAATTTCAACAATATTGAGAGGGATTTGAAAAGTTTCAATGGGAATGGGAAGAATTGGGACAAAAATTGGAAAATTTTTAAGGGACTTTGAAAAAATTTCAACTGGAATTTTAGCCATTTTTTGACGTGAAATTGTAAACATGTGGACATGGATTTTGAAAATTCTAGAGAGAATTTTAAAAGCTTCAACAGAATTTCATCAGTTTTGAGAGGGATTTGAAAAGTTTCAATGGGAATGGGAAGAATTGGGACAAAAATTGGAAAATTTTTCAGGGACTTTGAAAAAATTTCAACTGGAATTTTAGCCATTTTTTGACGTGAAATTGTAAACATGTGGACATGGATTTTGAAAATTCTAGAGAGAATTTTAAAAGCTTCAAGAGAATTTCAACAATTTTGAGAGGGATTTGAAAAGTTTCAATGGGAATGGGAAGAATTGGGACAAAAATTGGAAAATTTTTAAGGGACTTTGAAAAAATTTCAACTGGAATTTTAGCCATTTTTTGACGTGAAATTGTAAACATGTGGACATGGATTTTGAAAATTCTAGAGAGAATTTTAAAAGCTTCAAGAGAATTTCAACAATTTTGAGAGGGATTTGAAAAGTTTCAATGGGAATGGGAAGAATTGGGACAAAAATTGTAAAATTTTTAAGGGACTTTGAAAAAATTTCAACTGGCATTTTAGCCATTTTTTGACGTGAAATTGTAAACATGATGAAGTGGATTTTGAAAATTCTAGAGAGAATTTTAAAAGCTTCAACAAAATTTCAACAATTTTGAGAGGGTTTTGAAAAGTTTCAATGGGAATGGGAAGAATTGGGACAAAAATTGGAAAATTTTTAAGGGACTTTGAAAAAATTTCAACTGGAATTTTAGCCATTTTTTGACGTGAAATTGTAAACATGATGAAGTGGATTTTGAAAATTCTAGAGAGAATTTTAAAAGCTTCAAGAGAATTTCAACAATTTTGAGAGGGATTTGAAAAGTTTCAATGGGAATGGGAAGAATTGGGACAAAAATTGGAAAATTTTTAAGGGACTTTGAAAAAAGTTCAACTGGCATTTTAGCCATTTTTTGACGTGAAATTGTAAACATGTGGCCATGGATTTTGAAAATTCTAGAGAGAATTTTAAAAGCTTCAAGAGAATTTCAACAATTTTGAGAGGGATTTGAAAAGTTTCAATGGGAATGGGAAGAATTGGGACAAAAATTGGAAAATTTTTCAGGGACTTTGAAAAAATTTCAACTGGAATTTTAGCCATTTTTTGACGTGAAATTGTAAACATGTGGCCATGGATTTTGAAAATTCTAGAGAGAATTTTAAAAGCTTCAACAGAATTTCAACAATTTTGAGAGGGATTTGAAAAGTTTCAATGGGAATGGGAAGAATTGGGACAAAAATTGGAAAATTTTTAAGGGACTTTGAAAAAATTTCAACTGGAATTTTAGCCATTTTTTGACGTGAAATTGTAAACATGTGGACATGGATTTTGAAAATTCTAGAGAGAATTTTAAAAGCTTCAACAGAATTTCAACAATTTTGAGAGGGATTTGAAAAGTTTCAATGGGAATGGGAAGAATTGGGACAAAAATTGGAAAATTTTTAAGGGACTTTGAAAAAATTTCAACTGGAATTTTAGCAATTTTTTGACGTGAAATTGTAAACATGTGGACATGGATTTTGAAAATTCTAGAGAGAATTTTAAAAGCTTCAAGAGAATTTCAACAATTTTGAGAGGGATTTGAAAAGTTTCAATGGGAATGGGAAGAATTGGGACAAAAATTGGAAAATTTTTAAGGGACTTTGAAAAAATTTCAACTGGAATTTTAGCCATTTTTTGACGTGAAATTGTAAACATGTGGACATGGATTTTGAAAATTCTAGAGAGAATTTTAAAAGCTTCAACAGAATTTCATCAATTTTGAGAGGGATTTGAAAAGTTTCAATGGGAATGGGAAGAATTGGGACAAAAATTGGAAAATTTTTAAGGGACTTTGAAAAAATTTCAGCTGGAATTTTAGCCATTTTTTGACGTGAAATTGTAAACATGTGGCCATGGATTTTGAAAATCCTAGAGAGAATTTTAAAAGCTTCAACAGAATTTCAACAATTTGGAGAGGGATTTGAAAAGTTTCAATGGGAATGGGAAGAATTGGGACAAAAATTGGAAAATTTTTCAGGGACTTTGAAAAAATTTCAACTGGAATTTTAGCAATTTTTTGACGTGAAATTGTAAACATGATGAAGTGGATTTTGAAAATTCTAGAGAGAATTTTAAAAGCTTCAACAGAATTTCAACAATTTTGAGAGGGATTTGAAAAGTTTCAATGGGAATGGGAAGAATTGGGACAAAAATTGGAAAATTTTTCAGGGACTTTGAAAAAAGTTCAACTGGCATTTTAGCCATTTTTTGACGTGAAATTGTAAACATGTGGACATGGATTTTGAAAATTCTAGAGAGAATTTTAAAAGCTTCAAGAGAATTTCAACAATTTTGAGAGGGATTTGAAAAGTTTCAATGGGAATGGGAAGAATTGGGACAAAAATTGGAAAATTTTTCAGGGACTTTGAAAAAATTGCAACTGGAATTTTAGCCATTTTTTGACGTGAAATTGTAAACATGTGGACATGGATTTTGAAAATTCTAGAGAGAATTTTAAAAGCTTCAAGAGAATTTCAACAATTTTGAGAGGGATTTGAAAAGTTTCAATGGGAATGGGAAGAATTGGGACAAAAAATGGAAAATTTTTAAGGGACTTTGAAAAAATTTCAACTGGAATTTTAGCCATTTTTTGACGTGAAATTGTAAACATGTGGACATGGATTTTGAAAATTCTAGAGAGAATTTTAAAAGCTTCAACAGAATTTCAACAATTTTGAGAGGGATTTGAAAAGTTTCAATGGGAATGGGAAGAATTGGGCCAAAAATTGGAAAATTTTTAAGGGACTTTGAAAAAATTTCAACTGGAATTTTAGCCATTTTTTGACGTGAAATTGTAAACATGTGGACATGGATTTTGAAAATTCTAGAGAGAATTTTAAAAGCTTCAACAGAATTTCAACAATTTTGAGAGGGATTTGAAAAGTTTCAATGGGAATGGGAAGAATTGGGACAAAAATTGGAAAATTTTTAAGGGACTTTGAAAAAATTTCAACTGGAATTTTAGCAATTTTTTGACGTGAAATTGTAAACATGATGAAGTGGATTTTGAAAATTCTAGAGAGAATTTTAAAAGCTTCAAGAGAATTTCAACAATTTTGAGAGGGATTTGAAAAGTTTCAATGGGAATGGGAAGAATTGGGACAAAAATTGGAAAATTTTTAAGGGACTTTGAAAAAAGTTCAACTGGCATTTTAGCCATTTTTTGACGTGAAATTGTAAACATGATGAAGTGGATTTTGAGAATTCTAGAGAGAATTTTAAAAGCTTCAACAGAATTTCAACAATTTTGAGAGGGATTTGAAAAGTTTCAATGGGAATGGGAAGAATTGGGACAAAAATTGGAAAATTTTTAAGGGACTTTGAAAAAATTTCAACTGGAATTTTAGCCATTTTTTGACGTGAAATTGTAAACATGTGGCCATGGATTTTGAAAATTCTAGAGAGAATTTTAAAAGCTTCAAGAGAATTTCAACAATTTTGAGAGGGATTTGAGAAGTTTCAATGGGAATGGGAAGAATTGGGACAAAAATTGGAAAATTTTTAAGGGACTTTGAAAAAATTTCAACTGGAATTTTAGCAATTTTTTGACGTGAAATTGTAAACATGTGGACATGGATTTTGAAAATTCTAGAGAGAATTTTAAAAGCTTCAACAGAATTTCAACAATTTTGAGAGGGATTTGAAAAGTTTCAATGGGAATGGGAAGAATTGGGTCAAAAATTGGAAAATTTTTAAGGGACTTTGAAAAAATTTCAACTGGAATTTTAGCCATTTTTTGACGTGAAATTGTAAACATGTGGCCATGGATTTTGAAAATTCTAGAGAGAATTTTAAAAGCTTCAAGAGAATTTCAACAATTTTGAGAGGGATTTGAAAAGTTTCAATGGGAATGGGAAGAATTGGGACAAAAATTGGAAAATTTTTAAGGGACTTCGAAAAAATTTCAACTGGAATTTTAGCAATTTTTTGACGTGAAATTGTAAACATGTGGCCATGGATTTTGAAAATTCTAGAGAGAATTTTAAAAGCTTCAAGAGAATTTCAACAATTTTGAGAGGGATTTGAAAAGTTTCAATGGGAATGGGAAGAATTGGGACAAAAATTGGAAAATTTTTCAGGGACTTTGAAAAAATTTCAACTGGCATTTTAGCCATTTTTTGACGTGAAATTGTAAACATGTGGCCATGGATTTTGAAAATTCTAGAGAGAATTTTAAAAGCTTCAACAAAATTTCAATAATTTTGAGAGGGTTTTGAAAAGTTTCAATGGGAATGGGAAGAATTGGGACAAAAATTGGAAAATTTTTAAGGGACTTTGAAAAAATTTCAACTGGAATTTTAGCAATTTTTTGACGTGAAATTGTAAACATGATGAAGTGGATTTTGAAAATTCTAGAGAGAATTTTAAAAGCTTCAAGAGAATTTCAACAATTTTGAGAGGGATTTGAAAAGTTTCAATGGGAATGGGAAGAATTGGGACAAAAATTGGAAAATTTTTAAGGGACTTTGAAAAAAGTTCAACTGGCATTTTAGCCATTTTTTGACGTGAAATTGTAAACATGTGGACATGGATTTTGAAAATTCTAGAGAGAATTTTAAAAGCTTCAACAGAATTTCAACAATTTTGAGAGGGATTTGAAAAGTTTCAATGGGAATGGGAAGAATTGGGACAAAAATTGGAAAATTTTTCAGGGACTTTGAAAAAATTTCAACTGGAATTTTAGCCATTTTTTGACGTGAAATTGTAAACATGTGGCCATGGATTTTGAAAATTCTAGAGAGAATTTTAAAAGCTTCAACAGAATTTCAACAATTTTGAGAGGGATTTGAAAAGTTTCAATGGGAATGGGAAGAATTGGGACAAAAATTGGAAAATTTTTAAGGGACTTTGAAAAAATTTCAACTGGAATTTTAGCCATTTTTTGACGTGAAATTGTAAACATGTGGACATGGATTTTGAAAATTCTAGAGAGAATTTTAAAAGCTTCAACAGAATTTCAACAATTTTGAGAGGGATTTGAAAAGTTTCAATGGGAATGGGAAGAATTGGGACAAAAAATGGAAAATTTTTAAGGGACTTTGAAAAAATTTCAACTGGAATTTTAGCCATTTTTTGACGTGAAATTGTAAACATGTGGACATGGATTTTGAAAATTCTAGAGAGAATTTTAAAAGCTTCAACAGAATTTCAACAATTTTGAGAGGGATTTGAAAAGTTTCAATGGGAATGGGAAGAATTGGGACAAAAATTGGAAAATTTTTAAGGGACTTTGAAAAAATTTCAACTGGAATTTTAGCAGTTTTTTGACGTGAAATTGTAAACATGTGGACATGGATTTTGAAAATTCTAGAGAGAATTTTAAAAGCTTCAACAGAATTTCAACAATTTTGAGAGGGATTTGAAAAGTTTCAATGGGAATGGGAAGAATTGGGACAAAAATTGGAAAATTTTTAAGGGACTTTGAAAAAATTTCAACTGGCATTTTAGCCATTTTTTGACGTGAAATTGTAAACATGTGGCCATGGATTTTGAAAATTCTAGAGAGAATTTTAAAAGCTTCAACAGAATTTCCACAATTTTGAGAGGGATTTGAAAAGTTTCAATGGGAATGGGAAGAATTGGGACAAAAATTGGAAAATTTTTAAGGGACTTTGAAAAAATTTCAACTGGAATTTTAGCAATTTTTTGACGTGAAATTGTAAACATGATGAAGTGGATTTTGAAAATTCTAGAGAGAATTTTAAAAGCTTCAAGAGAATTTCAACAATTTTGAGAGGGATTTGAAAAGTTTCAATGGGAATGGGAAGAATTGGGACAAAAATTGGAAAATTTTTAAGGGACTTTGAAAAAAGTTCAACTGGCATTTTAGCCATTTTTTGACGTGAAATTGTAAACATGATGAAGTGGATTTTGAGAATTCTAGAGAGAATTTTAAAAGCTTCAACAGAATTTCAACAATTTTGAGAGGGATTTGAAAAGTTTCAATGGGAATGGGAAGAATTGGGACAAAAATTGGAAAATTTTTAAGGGACTTTGAAAAAATTTCAACTGGAATTTTAGCCATTTTTTGACGTGAAATTGTAAACATGTGGCCATGGATTTTGAAAATTCTAGAGAGAATTTTAAAAGCTTCAAGAGAATTTCAACAATTTTGAGAGGGATTTGAGAAGTTTCAATGGGAATGGGAAGAATTGGGACAAAAATTGGAAAATTTTTAAGGGACTTTGAAAAAATTTCAACTGGAATTTTAGCAATTTTTTGACGTGAAATTGTAAACATGTGGACATGGATTTTGAAAATTCTAGAGAGAATTTTAAAAGCTTCAACAGAATTTCAACAATTTTGAGAGGGATTTGAAAAGTTTCAATGGGAATGGGAAGAATTGGGTCAAAAATTGGAAAATTTTTAAGGGACTTTGAAAAAATTTCAACTGGAATTTTAGCCATTTTTTGACGTGAAATTGTAAACATGTGGCCATGGATTTTGAAAATTCTAGAGAGAATTTTAAAAGCTTCAAGAGAATTTCAACAATTTTGAGAGGGATTTGAAAAGTTTCAATGGGAATGGGAAGAATTGGGACAAAAATTGGAAAATTTTTAAGGGACTTCGAAAAAATTTCAACTGGAATTTTAGCAATTTTTTGACGTGAAATTGTAAACATGTGGCCATGGATTTTGAAAATTCTAGAGAGAATTTTAAAAGCTTCAAGAGAATTTCAACAATTTTGAGAGGGATTTGAAAAGTTTCAATGGGAATGGGAAGAATTGGGACAAAAATTGGAAAATTTTTCAGGGACTTTGAAAAAATTTCAACTGGAATTTTAGCCATTTTTTGACGTGAAATTGTAAACATGTGGCCATGGATTTTGAAAATTCTAGAGAGAATTTTAAAAGCTTCAACAAAATTTCAATAATTTTGAGAGGGTTTTGAAAAGTTTCAATGGGAATGGGAAGAATTGGGACAAAAATTGGAAAATTTTTAAGGGACTTTGAAAAAATTTCAACTGGAATTTTAGCAATTTTTTGACGTGAAATTGTAAACATGATGAAGTGGATTTTGAAAATTCTAGAGAGAATTTTAAAAGCTTCAAGAGAATTTCAACAATTTTGAGAGGGATTTGAAAAGTTTCAATGGGAATGGGAAGAATTGGGACAAAAATTGGAAAATTTTTAAGGGACTTTGAAAAAAGTTCAACTGGCATTTTAGCCATTTTTTGACGTGAAATTGTAAACATGTGGACATGGATTTTGAAAATTCTAGAGAGAATTTTAAAAGCTTCAACAGAATTTCAACAATTTTGAGAGGGATTTGAAAAGTTTCAATGGGAATGGGAAGAATTGGGACAAAAATTGGAAAATTTTTCAGGGACTTTGAAAAAATTTCAACTGGAATTTTAGCCATTTTTTGACGTGAAATTGTAAACATGTGGCCATGGATTTTGAAAATTCTAGAGAGAATTTTAAAAGCTTCAACAGAATTTCAACAATTTTGAGAGGGATTTGAAAAGTTTCAATGGGAATGGGAAGAATTGGGACAAAAATTGGAAAATTTTTAAGGGACTTTGAAAAAATTTCAACTGGAATTTTAGCCATTTTTTGACGTGAAATTGTAAACATGTGGACATGGATTTTGAAAATTCTAGAGAGAATTTTAAAAGCTTCAACAGAATTTCAACAATTTTGAGAGGGATTTGAAAAGTTTCAATGGGAATGGGAAGAATTGGGACAAAAATTGGAAAATTTTTAAGGGACTTTGAAAAAATTTCAACTGGAATTTTAGCAATTTTTTGACGTGAAATTGTAAACATGTGGCCATGGATTTTGAAAATTCTAGAGAGAATTTTAAAAGCTTCAAGAGAATTTCAACAATTTTGAGAGGGATTTGAAAAGTTTCAATGGGAATGGGAAGAATTGGGACAAAAATTGGAAAATTTTTCAGGGACTTTGAAAAAATTTCAACTGGAATTTTAGCCATTTTTTGACGTGAAATTGTAAACATGTGGACATGGATTTTGAAAATTCTAGAGAGAATTTTAAAAGCTTCAACAGAATTTCATCAATTTTGAGAGGGATTTGAAAAGTTTCAATGGGAATGGGAAGAATTGGGACAAAAATTGGAAAATTTTTCAGGGACTTTGAAAAAATTTCAACTGGAATTTTAGCCATTTTTTGACGTGAAATTGTAAACATGTGGACATGGATTTTGAAAATTCTAGAGAGAATTTTAAAAGCTTCAAGAGAATT
Source organism: Streptopelia decaocto (assembly GCF_964273445.1). Lineage (NCBI taxonomy): Eukaryota > Metazoa > Chordata > Aves > Columbiformes > Columbidae > Streptopelia > Streptopelia decaocto. Next base: position 15,873 of record NW_028115316.1, on the reverse strand, counting down.
TCAACAATTTTGAGAGGGATTTGAAAAGTTTCAATGGGAATGGGAAGAATTGGGACAAAAATTGGAAAATTTTTAAGGGACTTTGAAAAAATTTCAACTGGAATTTTAGCCATTTTTTGACGTGAAATTGTAAACATGTGGACATGGATTTTGAAAATTCTAGAGAGAATTTTAAAAGCTTCAAGAGAATTTCAACAATTTTGAGAGGGATTTGAAAAGTTTCAATGGGAATGGGAAGAATTGGGACAAAAATTGTAAAATTTTTAAGGGACTTTGAAAAAATTTCAACTGGCATTTTAGCCATTTTTTGACGTGAAATTGTAAACATGTGGCCATGGATTTTGAAAATTCTAGAGAGAATTTTAAAAGCTTCAACAAAATTTCAACAATTTTGAGAGGGTTTTGAAAAGTTTCAATGGGAATGGGAAGAATTGGGACAAAAATTGGAAAATTTTTAAGGGACTTTGAAAAAATTTCAACTGGAATTTTAGCAATTTTTTGACGTGAAATTGTAAACATGATGAAGTGGATTTTGAAAATTCTAGAGAGAATTTTAAAAGCTTCAAGAGAATTTCAACAATTTTGAGAGGGATTTGAAAAGTTTCAATGGGAATGGGAAGAATTGGGACAAAAATTGGAAAATTTTTAAGGGACTTTGAAAAAAGTTCAACTGGCATTTTAGCCATTTTTTGACGTGAAATTGTAAACATGTGGCCATGGATTTTGAAAATTCTAGAGAGAATTTTAAAAGCTTCAAGAGAATTTCAACAATTTTGAGAGGGATTTGAAAAGTTTCAATGGGAATGGGAAGAATTGGGACAAAAATTGGAAAATTTTTCAGGGACTTTGAAAAAATTTCAACTGGAATTTTAGCCATTTTTTGACGTGAAATTGTAAACATGTGGCCATGGATTTTGAAAATTCTAGAGAGAATTTTAAAAGCTTCAACAGAATTTCAACAATTTTGAGAGGGATTTGAAAAGTTTCAATGGGAATGGGAAGAATTGGGACAAAAATTGGAAAATTTTTAAGGGACTTTGAAAAAATTTCAACTGGAATTTTAGCCATTTTTTGACGTGAAATTGTAAACATGTGGACATGGATTTTGAAAATTCTAGAGAGAATTTTAAAAGCTTCAACAGAATTTCAACAATTTTGAGAGGGATTTGAAAAGTTTCAATGGGAATGGGAAGAATTGGGACAAAAATTGGAAAATTTTTAAGGGACTTTGAAAAAATTTCAACTGGAATTTTAGCAATTTTTTGACGTGAAATTGTAAACATGTGGCCATGGATTTTGAAAATTCTAGAGAGAATTTTAAAAGCTTCAAGAGAATTTCAACAATTTTGAGAGGGATTTGAAAAGTTTCAATGGGAATGGGAAGAATTGGGACAAAAATTGGAAAATTTTTCAGGGACTTTGAAAAAATTTCAACTGGAATTTTAGCCATTTTTTGACGTGAAATTGTAAACATGTGGACATGGATTTTGAAAATTCTAGAGAGAATTTTAAAAGCTTCAACAGAATTTCATCAATTTTGAGAGGGATTTGAAAAGTTTCAATGGGAATGGGAAGAATTGGGACAAAAATTGGAAAATTTTTAAGGGACTTTGAAAAAATTTCAACTGGAATTTTAGCCATTTTTTGACGTGAAATTGTAAACATGTGGCCATGGATTTTGAAAATCCTAGAGAGAATTTTAAAAGCTTCAACAGAATTTCAACAATTTGGAGAGGGATTTGAAAAGTTTCAATGGGAATGGGAAGAATTGGGACAAAAATTGGAAAATTTTTAAGGGACTTTGAAAAAATTTCAACTGGAATTTTAGCAATTTTTTGACGTGAAATTGTAAACATGATGAAGTGGATTTTGAAAATTCTAGAGAGAATTTTAAAAGCTTCAAGAGAATTTCAACAATTTTGAGAGGGATTTGAAAAGTTTCAATGGGAATGGGAAGAATTGGGACAAAAATTGGAAAATTTTTCAGGGACTTTGAAAAAAGTTCAACTGGCATTTTAGCCATTTTTTGACGTGAAATTGTAAACATGTGGACATGGATTTTGAAAATTCTAGAGAGAATTTTAAAAGCTTCAAGAGAATTTCAACAATTTTGAGAGGGATTTGAAAAGTTTCAATGGGAATGGGAAGAATTGGGACAAAAATTGGAAAATTTTTCAGGGACTTTGAAAAAATTGCAACTGGAATTTTAGCCATTTTTTGACGTGAAATTGTAAACATGTGGACATGGATTTTGAAAATTCTAGAGAGAATTTTAAAAGCTTCAAGAGAATTTCAACAATTTTGAGAGGGATTTGAAAAGTTTCAATGGGAATGGGAAGAATTGGGACAAAAATTGGAAAATTTTTCAGGGACTTTGAAAAAATTTCAGCTGGAATTTTAGCAATTTTTTGACGTGAAATTGTAAACATGTGGACATGGATTTTGAAAATTCTAGAGAGAATTTTAAAAGCTTCAACAGAATTTCAACAATTTTGAGAGGGATTTGAAAAGTTTCAATGGGAATGGGAAGAATTGGGACAAAAATTGGAAAATTTTTAAGGGACTTTGAAAAAATTTCAACTGGAATTTTAGCCATTTTTTGACGTGAAATTGTAAACATGTGGACATGGATTTTGAAAATTCTAGAGAGAATTTTAAAAGCTTCAACAGAATTTCAACAATTTTGAGAGGGATTTGAAAAGTTTCAATGGGAATGGGAAGAATTGGGACAAAAATTGGAAAATTTTTAAGGGACTTTGAAAAAATTTCAACTGGCATTTTAGCCATTTTTTGACGTGAAATTGTAAACATGTGGCCATGGATTTTGAAAATTCTAGAGAGAATTTTAAAAGCTTCAACAGAATTTCCACAATTTTGAGAGGGATTTGAAAAGTTTCAATGGGAATGGGAAGAATTGGGACAAAAATTGGAAAATTTTTAAGGGACTTTGAAAAAATTTCAACTGGAATTTTAGCAATTTTTTGACGTGAAATTGTAAACATGATGAAGTGGATTTTGAAAATTCTAGAGAGAATTTTAAAAGCTTCAAGAGAATTTCAACAGTTTTGAGAGGGATTTGAAAAGTTTCAATGGGAATGGGAAGAATTGGGACAAAAATTGGAAAATTTTTAAGGGACTTTGAAAAAAGTTCAACTGGCATTTTAGCCATTTTTTGACGTGAAATTGTAAACATGATGAAGTGGATTTTGAGAATTCTAGAGAGAATTTTAAAAGCTTCAACAGAATTTCAACAATTTTGAGAGGGATTTGAAAAGTTTCAATGGGAATGGGAAGAATTGGGACAAAAATTGGAAAATTTTTAAGGGACTTTGAAAAAATTTCAACTGGAATTTTAGCCATTTTTTGACGTGAAATTGTAAACATGTGGCCATGGATTTTGAAAATTCTAGAGAGAATTTTAAAAGCTTCAAGAGAATTTCAACAATTTTGAGAGGGATTTGAGAAGTTTCAATGGGAATGGGAAGAATTGGGACAAAAATTGGAAAATTTTTAAGGGACTTTGAAAAAATTTCAACTGGAATTTTAGCAATTTTTTGACGTGAAATTGTAAACATGTGGACATGGATTTTGAAAATTCTAGAGAGAATTTTAAAAGCTTCAACAGAATTTCAACAATTTTGAGAGGGATTTGAAAAGTTTCAATGGGAATGGGAAGAATTGGGTCAAAAATTGGAAAATTTTTAAGGGACTTTGAAAAAATTTCAACTGGAATTTTAGCCATTTTTTGACGTGAAATTGTAAACATGTGGCCATGGATTTTGAAAATTCTAGAGAGAATTTTAAAAGCTTCAAGAGAATTTCAACAATTTTGAGAGGGATTTGAAAAGTTTCAATGGGAATGGGAAGAATTGGGACAAAAATTGGAAAATTTTTAAGGGACTTCGAAAAAATTTCAACTGGAATTTTAGCAATTTTTTGACGTGAAATTGTAAACATGTGGCCATGGATTTTGAAAATTCTAGAGAGAATTTTAAAAGCTTCAAGAGAATTTCAACAATTTTGAGAGGGATTTGAAAAGTTTCAATGGGAATGGGAAGAATTGGGACAAAAATTGGAAAATTTTTCAGGGACTTTGAAAAAATTTCAACTGGAATTTTAGCCATTTTTTGACGTGAAATTGTAAACATGTGGACATGGATTTTGAAAATTCTAGAGAGAATTTTAAAAGCTTCAACAGAATTTCATCAATTTTGAGAGGGATTTGAAAAGTTTCAATGGGAATGGGAAGAATTGGGACAAAAATTGGAAAATTTTTAAGGGACTTTGAAAAAATTTCAGCTGGAATTTTAGCCATTTTTTGACGTGAAATTGTAAACATGTGGCCATGGATTTTGAAAATCCTAGAGAGAATTTTAAAAGCTTCAAGAGAATTTCAACAATTTGGAGAGGGATTTGAAAAGTTTCAATGGGAATGGGAAGAATTGGGACAAAAATTGGAAATTTTTAAGGGACTTTGAAAAAATTTCAACTGGAATTTTAGCAATTTTTTGACGTGAAATTGTAAACATGATGAAGTGGATTTTGAAAATTCTAGAGAGAATTTTAAAAGCTTCAACAGAATTTCAACAATTTTGAGAGGGATTTGAAAAGTTTCAATGGGAATGGGAAGAATTGGGACAAAAATTGGAAAATTTTTCAGGGACTTTGAAAAAGTTCAACTGGCATTTTAGCCATTTTTTGACGTGAAATTGTAAACATGTGGACATGGATTTTGAAAATTCTAGAGAGAATTTTAAAAGCTTCAAGAGAATTTCAACAATTTTGAGAGGGATTTGAAAAGTTTCAATGGGAATGGAAGAATTGGGACAAAATTGGAAAATTTTTCAGGGACTTTGAAAAATTGCAACTGGAATTTTAGCCATTTTTTGACGTGAAATTGTAAACATGTGGACATGGATTTTGAAAATGCTAGAGAGAATTTTAAAAGCTTCAAGAGAATTTCAACAATTTTGAGAGGGATTTGAAAAGTTTCAATGGGAATGGGAAGAATTGGGACAAAAATTGGAAAATTTTTAAGGGACTTTGAAAAAATTTCAACTGGAATTTTAGCAATTTTTTGACGTGAAATTGTAAACATGTGGACATGGATTTTGAAAATTCTAGAGAGAATTTTAAAAGCTTCAACAGAATTTCAACAATTTTTGAGAGGGATTTGAAAAGTTTCAATGGGAATGGGAAGAATTGGGACAAAAATTGGAAAATTTTAAGGGACTTTGAAAAAATTTCAACTGGAATTTTAGCAATTTTTGACGTGAAATTGTAAACATGATGAAGTGGATTTTTGAAAATTCTAGAGAGAATTTTAAAAGCTTCAACAGAATTTCAACAATTTTGAGAGGGATTTGAAAAGTTTCAATGGGAATGGGAAGAATTGGGACAAAAATTGGAAAATTTTTCAGGGACTTTGAAAAAAGTTCAACTGGCATTTTAGCCATTTTTTGACGTGAAATTGTAAACATGTGGACATGGATTTTGAAAATTCTAGAGAGAATTTTAAAAGCTTCAACAGAATTTCAACAATTTTGAGAGGGATTTGAAAAGTTTCAATGGGAATGGGAAGAATTGGGACAAAAATTGGAAAATTTTTCAGGGACTTTGAAAAAATTTCAACTGGAATTTTAGCCATTTTTTGACGTGAAATTGTAAACATGTGGCCATGGATTTTGAAAATTCTAGAGAGAATTTTAAAAGCTTCAACAGAATTTCAAACAATTTTGAGAGGGATTTGAAAGTTTCAATGGGAATGGGAAGAATTGGGACAAAATTGGAAAATTTTTAAGGGACTTTGAAAAATTTCAACTGGAATTTTAGCCATTTTTTGACGTGAAATTGTAAACATGTGGACATGGATTTTGAAAATTCTAGAGAGAATTTTAAAAGCTTCAACAGAATTTCAACAATTTTGAGAGGGATTTGAAAAGTTTCAATGGGAATGGGAAGAATTGGGACAAAAATTGGAAAATTTTTAAGGGACTTTGAAAAAATTTCAACTGGAATTTTAGCAATTTTTTGACGTGAATTGTAAACATGTGGCCATGGATTTTGAAATTCTAGAGAGAATTTAAAAGCTTCAAGAGAATTTCAACAATTTTGAGAGGGATTTGAAAAGTTTCAATGGGAATGGGAAGAATTGGGACAAAAATTGGAAAATTTTTAAGGGACTTTGAAAAAATTTCAACTGGAATTTTAGCCATTTTTTGACGTGAAATTGTAAACATGTGGACATGGATTTTGAAAATTCTAGAGAGAATTTTAAAAGCTTCAACAGAATTTCATCAATTTTGAGAGGGATTTGAAAAGTTTCAATGGGAATGGGAAGAATTGGGACAAAAATTGGAAAATTTTTAAGGACTTTGAAAAATTTCAGCTGGAATTTTAGCCATTTTTTGACGTGAAATTGTAAACATGTGGCCATGGATTTTGAAAATCCTAGAGAGAATTTAAAAGCTTCAAGAGAATTTCAACAATTTGGAGAGGGATTTGAAAAGTTTCAATGGGAATGGGAAGAATTGGGACAAAAATTGGAAAATTTTTTAAGGGACTTTGAAAAAATTTCAACTGGAATTTTAGCAATTTTTTGACGTGAAATTGTAAACATGATGAAGTGGATTTTGAAAATTCTAGAGAGAATTTAAAAGCTTCAACAGAATTTCAACAATTTTGAGAGGGATTTGAAAAGTTTCAATGGGAATGGGAAGAATTGGGACAAAAATTGGAAAATTTTTCAGGGACTTTGAAAAAAGTTCAACTGGAATTTTAGCCATTTTTTGACGTGAAATTGTAAACATGTGGACATGGATTTTGAAAATTCTAGAGAGAATTTTAAAAGCTTCAAGAGAATTTCAACAATTTTGAGAGGGATTTGAAAAGTTTCAATGGGAATGGGAAGAATTGGGACAAAATTGGAAAATTTTTAAGGGACTTTTGAAAAAATTGCAACTGGAATTTTAGCCATTTTTTGACGTGAAATTGTAAACATGTGGACATGGATTTTGAAAATTCTAGAGAGAATTTTAAAAGCTTCAAGAGAATTTCAACAATTTTGAGAGGGATTTGAAAAGTTTCAATGGGAATGGGAAGAATTGGGACAAAAATTGGAAAATTTTTAAGGGACTTTGAAAAATTTCAACTGGAATTTTAGCAATTTTTTGACGTGAAATTGTAAACATGTGGACATGGATTTTGAAATTCTAGAGAGAATTTTAAAAGCTTCAACAGAATTTCAACAATTTTGAGAGGGATTTGAAAAGTTTCAATGGGAATGGGAAGAATTGGGACAAAAATTGGAAATTTTTAAGGGACTTTGAAAAAATTTCAACTGGAATTTTAGCCATTTTTTGACGTGAAATTGTAAACATGTGGACATGGATTTTGAAAATTCTAGAGAGAATTTTAAAAGCTTCAACAGAATTTCAACAATTTTGAGAGGGATTTGAAAAGTTTCAATGGGAATGGGAAGAATTGGGACAAAAATTGGAAAATTTTTAAGGGACTTTGAAAAATTTCAACTGGCATTTTAGCCATTTTTTGACGTGAAATTGTAAACATGTGGCCATGGATTTTGAAAATTCTAGAGAGAATTTTAAAAGCTTCAACAGAATTTCCACAATTTTGAGAGGGATTTGAAAAGTTTCCATGGGAATGGGAAGAATTGGGACAAAAATTGGAAAATTTTTAAGGGACTTTGAAAAAATTTCAACTGGAATTTTAGCAATTTTTTTGACGTGAAATTGTAAACATGATGAAGTGGATTTTGAAAATTCTAGAGAGAATTTTAAAAGCTTCAAGAGAATTTCAACAATTTTGAGAGGGATTTGAAAAGTTTCAATGGGAATGGGAAGAATTGGGACAAAAATTGGAAAATTTTTAAGGGACTTTGAAAAAAGTTCAACTGGCATTTTAGCCATTTTTTGACGTGAAATTGTAAACATGATGAAGTGGATTTTGAGAATTCTAGAGAGAATTTTAAAAGCTTCAAGAGAATTTCAACAATTTGAGAGGGATTTGAAAAGTTTCAATGGGAATGGGAAGAATTGGGACAAAAATTGGAAATTTTTAAGGGACTTTGAAAAATTTCAACTGGAATTTTAGCAATTTTTTGACGTGAAATTGTAAACATGTGGACATGGATTTTGAAAATTCTAGAGAGAATTTTAAAAGCTTCAACAGAATTTCAACAATTTTGAGAGGGATTTGAAAAGTTTCAATGGGAATGGGAAGAATTGGGTCAAAAATTGGAAAATTTTAAGGGACTTTGAAAAATTTCAACTGGAATTTTAGCCATTTTTTGACGTGAAATTGTAAACATGATGAAGTGGATTTTGAAAATTCTAGAGAGAATTTTAAAAGCTTCAAGAGAATTTCAACAATTTGAGAGGGATTTGAAAAGGTTCAATGGGAATGGGAAGAATTGGGACAAAAATTGGAAAATTTTGAAGGGACTTTGAAAAAATTTCAACTGGAATTTTAGCCATTTTTTGACGTGAAATTGTAAACATGTGGCCATGGATTTTGAAAATTCTAGAGAGAATTTTAAAAGCTTCAAGAGAATTTCAACAGTTTTGAGAGGGGATTTGAAAAGTTTCAATGGGAATGGGAAGAATTGGGACAAAAATTGGAAAATTTTTAAGGGACTTTGAAAAAATTTCAACTGGAATTTTAGCCATTTTTTGACGTGAAATTGTAAACATGTGGCCATGGATTTTGAAATTCTAGAGAGAATTTTAAAAGCTTCAACAGAATTTCCACAATTTTGAGAGGGATTTGAAAAGTTTCAATGGGAATGGGAAGAATTGGGACAAAAATTGGAAAATTTTTAAGGGACTTTGAAAAAATTTCAACTGGAATTTTAGCAATTTTTTGACGTGAAATTGTAAACATGATGAAGTGGATTTTGAAAATTCTAGAGAGAATTTTAAAAGCTTCAAGAGAATTTCAACAATTTTGAGAGGGATTTGAAAAGTTTCAATGGGAATGGGAAGAATTGGGACAAAAATTGGAAAATTTTTAAGGGACTTTGAAAAAAGTTCAACTGGCATTTTAGCCATTTTTTGACGTGAAATTGTAAACATGTGGACATGGATTTTGAAAATTCTAGAGAGAATTTTAAAAGCTTCAAGAGAATTTCAACAATTTTGAGAGGGATTTGAAAAGTTTCAATGGGAATGGGAAGAATTGGGACAAAAATTGGAAAATTTTTAAGGGACTTTGAAAAAATTTCAACTGGAATTTTAGCCATTTTTTGACGTGAAATTGTAAACATGTGGACATGGATTTTGAAAATTCTAGAGAGAATTTTAAAAGCTTCAACAGAATTTCAACAATTTTGAGAGGGATTTGAAAAGTTTCAATGGGAATGGGAAGAATTGGGACAAAAATTGTAAAATTTTTAAGGGACTTTGAAAAAATTTCAACTGGCATTTTAGCCATTTTTTGACGTGAAATTGTAAACATGTGGCCATGGATTTTGAAAATTCTAGAGAGAATTTTAAAAGCTTCAACAGAATTTCCACAATTTTGAGAGGGATTTGAAAAGTTTCAATGGGAATGGGAAGAATTGGGACAAAAATTGGAAAATTTTTCAGGGACTTTGAAAAAATTTCAACTGGAATTTTAGCAATTTTTTGACGTGAAATTGTAAACATGATGAAGTGGATTTTGAAAATTCTAGAGAGAATTTTAAAAGCTTCAAGAGAATTTCAACAATTTTGAGAGGGATTTGAAAAGTTTCAATGGGAATGGGAAGAATTGGGACAAAAATTGGAAAATTTTTAAGGGACTTTGAAAAAATTTCAACTGGCATTTTAGCCATTTTTTGACGTGAAATTGTAAACATGTGGACATGGATTTTGAAAATTCTAGAGAGAATTTTAAAAGCTTCAACAGAATTTCAACAATTTTGAGAGGGATTTGAAAAGTTTCAATGGGAATGGGAAGAATTGGGACAAAAATTGGAAAATTTTTAAGGGACTTTGAAAAAATTTCAACTGGAATTTTAGCAATTTTTTGACGTGAAATTGTAAACATGATGAAGTGGATTTTGAAAATTCTAGAGAGAATTTTAAAAGCTTCAAGAGAATTTCAACAATTTTGAGAGGGATTTGAAAAGTTTCAATGGGAATGGGAAGAATTGGGACAAAAATTGGAAAATTTTTAAGGGACTTTGAAAAAAGTTCAACTGGCATTTTAGCCATTTTTTGACGTGAAATTGTAAACATGTGGACATGGATTTTGAAAATTCTAGAGAGAATTTTAAAAGCTTCAAGAGAATTTCAACAATTTTGAGAGGGATTTGAAAAGTTTCAATGGGAATGGGAAGAATTGGGACAAAAATTGGAAAATTTTTAAGGGACTTTGAAAAAATTTCAACTGGAATTTTAGCCATTTTTTGACGTGAAATTGTAAACATGTGGACATGGATTTTGAAAATTCTAGAGAGAATTTTAAAAGCTTCAACAGAATTTCAACAATTTTGAGAGGGATTTGAAAAGTTTCAATGGGAATGGGAAGAATTGGGACAAAAATTGGAAAATTTTTAAGGGACTTTGAAAAAATTTCAACTGGAATTTTAGCAATTTTTTGACGTGAAATTGTAAACATGTGGCCATGGATTTTGAAAATTCTAGAGAGAATTTTAAAAGCTTCAAGAGAATTTCAACAATTTTGAGAGGGATTTGAAAAGTTTCAATGGGAATGGGAAGAATTGGGACAAAAATTGGAAAATTTTTAAGGGACTTTGAAAAAATTTCAACTGGAATTTTAGCCATTTTTTGACGTGAAATTGTAAACATGTGGACATGGATTTTGAAAATTCTAGAGAGAATTTTAAAAGCTTCAACAGAATTTCATCAATTTTGAGAGGGATTTGAAAAGTTTCAATGGGAATGGGAAGAATTGGGACAAAAATTGGAAAATTTTTAAGGGACTTTGAAAAAATTTCAGCTGGAATTTTAGCCATTTTTTGACGTGAAATTGTAAACATGTGGCCATGGATTTTGAAAATCCTAGAGAGAATTTTAAAAGCTTCAAGAGAATTTCAACAATTTGGAGAGGGATTTGAAAAGTTTCAATGGGAATGGGAAGAATTGGGACAAAAATTGGAAAATTTTTAAGGGACTTTGAAAAAATTTCAACTGGAATTTTAGCAATTTTTTGACGTGAAATTGTAAACATGATGAAGTGGATTTTGAAAATTCTAGAGAGAATTTTAAAAGCTTCAACAGAATTTCAACAATTTTGAGAGGGATTTGAAAAGTTTCAATGGGAATGGGAAGAATTGGGACAAAAATTGGAAAATTTTTCAGGGACTTTGAAAAAAGTTCAACTGGAATTTTAGCCATTTTTTGACGTGAAATTGTAAACATGTGGACATGGATTTTGAAAATTCTAGAGAGAATTTTAAAAGCTTCAAGAGAATTTCAACAATTTTGAGAGGGATTTGAAAAGTTTCAATGGGAATGGGAAGAATTGGGACAAAAATTGGAAAATTTTTAAGGGACTTTGAAAAAATTGCAACTGGAATTTTAGCCATTTTTTGACGTGAAATTGTAAACATGTGGACATGGATTTTGAAAATTCTAGAGAGAATTTTAAAAGCTTCAAGAGAATTTCAACAATTTTGAGAGGGATTTGAAAAGTTTCAATGGGAATGGGAAGAATTGGGACAAAAATTGGAAAATTTTTAAGGGACTTTGAAAAAATTTCAACTGGAATTTTAGCAATTTTTTGACGTGAAATTGTAAACATGTGGACATGGATTTTGAAAATTCTAGAGAGAATTTTAAAAGCTTCAACAGAATTTCAACAATTTTGAGAGGGATTTGAAAAGTTTCAATGGGAATGGGAAGAATTGGGACAAAAATTGGAAAATTTTTAAGGGACTTTGAAAAAATTTCAACTGGAATTTTAGCCATTTTTTGACGTGAAATTGTAAACATGTGGACATGGATTTTGAAAATTCTAGAGAGAATTTTAAAAGCTTCAACAGAATTTCAACAATTTTGAGAGGGATTTGAAAAGTTTCAATGGGAATGGGAAGAATTGGGACAAAAATTGGAAAATTTTTAAGGGACTTTGAAAAAATTTCAACTGGCATTTTAGCCATTTTTTGACGTGAAATTGTAAACATGTGGCCATGGATTTTGAAAATTCTAGAGAGAATTTTAAAAGCTTCAACAGAATTTCCACAATTTTGAGAGGGATTTGAAAAGTTTCCATGGGAATGGGAAGAATTGGGACAAAAATTGGAAAATTTTTAAGGGACTTTGAAAAAATTTCAACTGGAATTTTAGCAATTTTTTGACGTGAAATTGTAAACATGATGAAGTGGATTTTGAAAATTCTAGAGAGAATTTTAAAAGCTTCAAGAGAATTTCAACAATTTTGAGAGGGATTTGAAAAGTTTCAATGGGAATGGGAAGAATTGGGACAAAAATTGGAAAATTTTTAAGGGACTTTGAAAAAAGTTCAACTGGCATTTTAGCCATTTTTTGACGTGAAATTGTAAACATGATGAAGTGGATTTTGAGAATTCTAGAGAGAATTTTAAAAGCTTCAAGAGAATTTCAACAATTTTGAGAGGGATTTGAAAAGTTTCAATGGGAATGGGAAGAATTGGGACAAAAATTGGAAAATTTTTAAGGGACTTTGAAAAAATTTCAACTGGAATTTTAGCAATTTTTTGACGTGAAATTGTAAACATGTGGACATGGATTTTGAAAATTCTAGAGAGAATTTTAAAAGCTTCAACAGAATTTCAACAATTTTGAGAGGGATTTGAAAAGTTTCAATGGGAATGGGAAGAATTGGGTCAAAAATTGGAAAATTTTTAAGGGACTTTGAAAAAATTTCAACTGGAATTTTAGCCATTTTTTGACGTGAAATTGTAAACATGATGAAGTGGATTTTGAAAATTCTAGAGAGAATTTTAAAAGCTTCAAGAGAATTTCAACAATTTTGAGAGGGATTTGAAAAGGTTCAATGGGAATGGGAAGAATTGGGACAAAAATTGGAAAATTTTGAAGGGACTTTGAAAAAATTTCAACTGGAATTTTAGCCATTTTTTGACGTGAAATTGTAAACATGTGGCCATGGATTTTGAAAATTCTAGAGAGAATTTTAAAAGCTTCAAGAGAATTTCAACAGTTTTGAGAGGGATTTGAAAAGTTTCAATGGGAATGGGAAGAATTGGGACAAAAATTGGAAAATTTTTAAGGGACTTTGAAAAAATTTCAACTGGAATTTTAGCCATTTTTTGACGTGAAATTGTAAACATGTGGCCATGGATTTTGAAAATTCTAGAGAGAATTTTAAAAGCTTCAACAGAATTTCCACAATTTTGAGAGGGATTTGAAAAGTTTCAATGGGAATGGGAAGAATTGGGACAAAAATTGGAAAATTTTTAAGGGACTTTGAAAAAATTTCAACTGGAATTTTAGCAATTTTTTGACGTGAAATTGTAAACATGATGAAGTGGATTTTGAAAATTCTAGAGAGAATTTTAAAAGCTTCAAGAGAATTTCAACAATTTTGAGAGGGATTTGAAAAGTTTCAATGGGAATGGGAAGAATTGGGACAAAAATTGGAAAATTTTTAAGGGACTTTGAAAAAAGTTCAACTGGCATTTTAGCCATTTTTTGACGTGAAATTGTAAACATGTGGACATGGATTTTGAAAATTCTAGAGAGAATTTTAAAAGCTTCAAGAGAATTTCAACAATTTTGAGAGGGATTTGAAAAGTTTCAATGGGAATGGGAAGAATTGGGACAAAAATTGGAAAATTTTTAAGGGACTTTGAAAAAATTTCAACTGGAATTTTAGCCATTTTTTGACGTGAAATTGTAAACATGTGGACATGGATTTTGAAAATTCTAGAGAGAATTTTAAAAGCTTCAACAGAATTTCAACAATTTTGAGAGGGATTTGAAAAGTTTCAATGGGAATGGGAAGAATTGGGACAAAAATTGTAAAATTTTTAAGGGACTTTGAAAAAATTTCAACTGGCATTTTAGCCATTTTTTGACGTGAAATTGTAAACATGTGGCCATGGATTTTGAAAATTCTAGAGAGAATTTTAAAAGCTTCAACAGAATTTCCACAATTTTGAGAGGGATTTGAAAAGTTTCAATGGGAATGGGAAGAATTGGGACAAAAATTGGAAAATTTTTCAGGGACTTTGAAAAAATTTCAACTGGAATTTTAGCAATTTTTTGACGTGAAATTGTAAACATGATGAAGTGGATTTTGAAAATTCTAGAGAGAATTTTAAAAGCTTCAAGAGAATTTCAACAATTTTGAGAGGGATTTGAAAAGTTTCAATGGGAATGGGAAGAATTGGGACAAAAATTGGAAAATTTTTAAGGGACTTTGAAAAAATTTCAACTGGCATTTTAGCCATTTTTTGACGTGAAATTGTAAACATGTGGACATGGATTTTGAAAATTCTAGAGAGAATTTTAAAAGCTTCAACAGAATTTCAACAATTTTGAGAGGGATTTGAAAAGTTTCAATGGGAATGGGAAGAATTGGGACAAAAATTGGAAAATTTTTAAGGGACTTTGAAAAAATTTCAACTGGAATTTTAGCAATTTTTTGACGTGAAATTGTAAACATGATGAAGTGGATTTTGAAAATTCTAGAGAGAATTTTAAAAGCTTCAAGAGAATTTCAACAATTTTGAGAGGGATTTGAAAAGTTTCAATGGGAATGGGAAGAATTGGGACAAAAATTGGAAAATTTTTAAGGGACTTTGAAAAAAGTTCAACTGGCATTTTAGCCATTTTTTGACGTGAAATTGTAAACATGTGGACATGGATTTTGAAAATTCTAGAGAGAATTTTAAAAGCTTCAAGAGAATTTCAACAATTTTGAGAGGGATTTGAAAAGTTTCAATGGGAATGGGAAGAATTGGGACAAAAATTGGAAAATTTTTAAGGGACTTTGAAAAAATTTCAACTGGAATTTTAGCCATTTTTTGACGTGAAATTGTAAACATGTGGACATGGATTTTGAAAATTCTAGAGAGAATTTTAAAAGCTTCAACAGAATTTCAACAATTTTGAGAGGGATTTGAAAAGTTTCAATGGGAATGGGAAGAATTGGGACAAAAATTGTAAAATTTTTAAGGGACTTTGAAAAAATTTCAACTGGCATTTTAGCCATTTTTTGACGTGAAATTGTAAACATGTGGCCATGGATTTTGAAAATTCTAGAGAGAATTTTAAAAGCTTCAACAGAATTTCCACAATTTTGAGAGGGATTTGAAAAGTTTCAATGGGAATGGGAAGAATTGGGACAAAAATTGGAAAATTTTTCAGGGACTTTGAAAAAATTTCAACTGGAATTTTAGCAATTTTTTGACGTGAAATTGTAAACATGATGAAGTGGATTTTGAAAATTCTAGAGAGAATTTTAAAAGCTTCAAGAGAATTTCAACAATTTTGAGAGGGATTTGAAAAGTTTCAATGGGAATGGGAAGAATTGGGACAAAAATTGGAAAATTTTTCAGGGACTTTGAAAAAAGTTCAACTGGCATTTTAGCCATTTTTTGACGTGAAATTGTAAACATGTGGACATGGATTTTGAAAATTCTAGAGAGAATTTTAAAAGCTTCAACAGAATTTCAACAATTTTGAGAGGGATTTGAAAAGTTTCAATGGGAATGGGAAGAATTGGGACAAAAATTGGAAAATTTTTAAGGGACTTTGAAAAAATTTCAACTGGAATTTTAGCAATTTTTTGACGTGAAATTGTAAACATGATGAAGTGGATTTTGAAAATTCTAGAGAGAATTTTAAAAGCTTCAAGAGAATTTCAACAATTTTGAGAGGGATTTGAGAAGTTTCAATGGGAATG
>NW_028115317.1:0-66670 GCF_964273445.1 Streptopelia decaocto | reverse complement strand
AATTTTGAGAGGGATTTGAAAAGTTTCAATGGGAATGGGAAGAATTGGGACAAAAATTGGAAAATTTTTAAGGGACTTTGAAAAAATTTCAACTGGAATTTTAGCAATTTTTTTACGTGAAATTGTAAACACGTTGAAGTGGATTTGAAAATTCTAGAGAGAATTTTAAAAGCTTCAAGAGAATTTCAACAATTTGGAGAGGGATTTGAAAAGTTTCAATGGGAATGGGAAGAATTGGGACAAAAATTGGAAAATTTTTAAGGGACTTTGAAAAAATTTCAACTGGAATTTTAGCAATTTTTTGACGTGAAATTGTAAACATGCGGACATGGATTTTGAAAATTCTAGAGAGAATTTTAAAAGCTTCAACAGAATTCCAACAGTTTTGAGAGGGATTTGAAAAGTTTCAATGGGAATGGGAAGAATTGGGACAAAAATTGGAAAATTTTTAAGGGACTTTGAAAAAATTTCAACTGGAATTTTAGCAATTTTTTTACGTGAAATTGTAAACATGTTGAAGTGGATTTTGAAAATTCTAGAGAGAATTTTAAAAGCTTCAAGAGAATTTCAACAATTTTGAGAGGGATTTGAAAAGTTTCAATGGGAATGGGAAGAATTGGGACAAAAATTGGAAAATTTTTAAGGGACTTTGAAAAAATTTCAACTGGAATTTTAGCAATTTTTTGACGTGAAATTGTAAACATGTGGACATGGATTTTGAAAATTCTAGAGAGAATTTTAAAAGCTTCAACAGAATTCCAACAGTTTTTAGAGGGATTTGAAAAGTTTCAATGGGAATGGGAAGAATTGGGACAAAAATTGGAAAATTTTTAAGGGACTTTGAAAAAATTTCAACTGGAATTTTAGCATTTTTTTTACGTGAAATTGTAAACATGTGGACATGGATTTTGAAAATTCTAGAGAGAATTTTAAAAGCTTCAACAGAATTCCAACAGTTTTGAGAGGGATTTGAAAAGTTTCAATGGGAATGGGAAGAATTGGGACAAAAATTGGAAAATTTTTAAGGGACTTTGAAAAAATTTCAACTGGAATTTTAGCCATTTTTTGACGTGAAATTGTAAACATGTGGACATGGATTTTGAAAATTCTAGAGAGAATTTTAAAAGCTTCAACAGAATTTCAACAATTTTGAGAGGGATTTGAAAAGTTTCAATGGGAATGGGAAGAATTGGGACAAAAATTGGAAAATTTTTAAGGGACTTTGAAAAAATTTCAACTGGAATTTTATCAATTTTGACGTGAAATTGTAAACATGCGGACATGGATTTTGAAAATTCTAGAGAGAATTTTAAAAGCTTCAACAGAATTCCAACAGTTTGGAGAGGGATTTGAAAAGTTTCAATGGGAATGGGAAGAATTGGGACAAAAATTGGAAAATTTTTAAGGGACTTTGAAAAAATTGCAACTGGAATTTTAGCAATTTTTTGACGTGAAATTGTAAACATGTGGACATGGATTTTGAAAATTCTAGAGAGAATTTTAAAAGCTTCAAGAGAATTTCAACAATTTTGAGAGGGATTTGAAAAGTTTTAATGGGAATGGGAAGAATTGGGACAAAAATTGGAAAATTTTTAAGGGACTTTGAAAAAAATTTCAACTGGAATTTTAGCCATTTTTTGACGTGAAATTGTAAACATGTGGACATGGATTTTGAAAATTCTAGAGAGAATTTTAAAAGCTTCAAGAGAATTTCAACAATTTTGAGAGGGATTTGAAAAGTTTCAATGGGAATGGGAAGAATTGGGACAAAAATTGGAAAATTTTTAAGGGACTTTGAAAAAATTTCAACTGGAATTTTAGCCATTTTTTGACGTGAAATTGTAAACATGTGGACATGGATTTTGAAAATTCTAGAGAGAATTTTAAAAGCTTCAACAGAATTTCAACAATTTTGAGAGGGATTTGAAAAGTTTCAATGGGAATGGGAAGAATTGGGACAAAAATTGGAAAATTTTTAAGGGACTTTGAAAAAATTTCAACTGGAATTTTAGCAATTTTTTGACGTGAAATTGTAAACATGTGGACATGGATTTTGAAAATTCTAGAGAGAATTTTAAAAGCTTCAACAGAATTCCAACGTTTTTGAGAGGGATTTGAAAAGTTTCAATGGGAATGGGAAGAATTGGGACAAAAATTGGAAAATTTTTAAGGGACTTTGAAAAAATTTCAATGGAATTTTAGCAATTTTTTGACGTGAAATTGTAAACATGTTGAAGTGGATTTTGAAAATTCTAGAGAGAATTTTAAAAGCTTCAACAGAATTTCAACAATTTTGAGAGGGATTTGAAAAGTTTCAATGGGAATGGGAAGAATTGGGACAAAAATTGGAAAATTTTTAAGGGACTTTGAAAAAATTTCAACTGGAATTTTAGCAATTTTTTTACGTGAAATTGTAAACACGTTGAAGTGGATTTTGAAAATTCTAGAGAGAATTTTAAAAGCTTCAAGAGAATTTCAACAATTTGGAGAGGGATTTGAAAAGTTTCAATGGGAATGGGAAGAATTGGGACAAAAATTGGAAAATTTTTAAGGGACTTTGAAAAAATTTCAACTGGAATTTTAGCAATTTTTTGACGTGAAATTGTAAACATGCGGACATGGATTTTGAAAATTCTAGAGAGAATTTTAAAAGCTTCAACAGAATTCCAACAGTTTTGAGAGGGATTTGAAAAGTTTCAATGGGAATGGGAAGAATTGGGACAAAAATTGGAAAATTTTTAAGGGACTTTGAAAAAATTTCAACTGGAATTTTAGCCATTTTTTGACGTGAAATTGTAAACATGTGGCCATGGATTTTGAAAATTCTAGAGAGAATTTTAAAAGCTTCAAGAGAATTTCAACAGTTTTGAGAGGGATTTGAAAAGTTTCAATGGGAATGGGAAGAATTGGGACAAAAATTGGAAAATTTTTAAGGGACTTTGAAAAAATTTCAACTGGAATTTTAGCCATTTTTTGACGTGAAATTGTAAACATGTGGACATGGATTTTGAAAATTCTAGAGAGAATTTTAAAAGCTTCAACAGAATTTCAACAATTTTGAGAGGGATTTGAAAAGTTTCAATGGGAATGGGAAGAATTGGGACAAAAATGGGAAAATTTTTAAGGGACTTTGAAAAAATTTCAACTGGAATTTTAGCCATTTTTTGACGTGAAATTGTAAACATGTGGACATGGATTTTGAAAATTCTAGAGAGAATTTTAAAAGCTTCAACAGAATTTCAACAATTTTGAGAGGGATTTGAAAAGTTTCAATGGGAATGGGAAGAATTGGGACAAAAATTGGAAAATTTTTAAGGGACTTTGAAAAAATTTCAACTGGAATTTTAGCCATTTTTTGACGTGAAATTGTAAACATGTGGACATGGATTTTGAAAATTCTAGAGAGAATTTTAAAAGCTTCAACAGAATTCCAACGTTTTTGAGAGGGATTTGAAAAGTTTCAATGGGAATGGGAAGAATTGGGACAAAAATTGGAAAATTTTTAAGGGACTTTGAAAAAATTTCAATGGAATTTTACCAATTTTTTGACGTGAAATTGTAAACATGTTGAAGTGGATTTTGAAAATTCTAGAGAGAATTTTAAAAGCTTCAACAGAATTTCAACAATTTTGAGAGGGATTTGAAAAGTTTCAATGGGAATGGGAAGAATTGGGACAAAAATTGGAAAATTTTTAAGGGACTTTGAAAAAATTTCAACTGGAATTTTAGCAATTTTTTTACGTGAAATTGTAAACACGTTGAAGTGGATTTTGAAAATTCTAGAGAGAATTTTAAAAGCTTCAAGAGAATTTCAACAATTTGGAGAGGGATTTGAAAAGTTTCAATGGGAATGGGAAGAATTGGGACAAAAATTGGAAAATTTTTAAGGGACTTTGAAAAAATTTCAACTGGAATTTTAGCAATTTTTTGACGTGAAATTGTAAACATGCGGACATGGATTTTGAAAATTCTAGAGAGAATTTTAAAAGCTTCAACAGAATTCCAACAGTTTTGAGAGGGATTTGAAAAGTTTCAATGGGAATGGGAAGAATTGGGACAAAAATTGGAAAATTTTTAAGGGACTTTGAAAAAATTTCAACTGGAATTTTAGCCATTTTTTGACGTGAAATTGTAAACATGTGGACATGGATTTTGAAAACTCTAGAGAGAAGTGTCAAACTTTCAATAGGATTTCAACAGTTTTGAGAGGGATTTGAAAAGTTTCAATGGGAATGGGAAGAATTGGGACAAAAATTGGAAAATTTTTAAGGGACTTTGAAAAAATTTCAACTGGAATTTTAGCAATTTTTTTACGTGAAATTGTAAACATGTTGAAGTGGATTTTGAAAATTCTAGAGAGAATTTTAAAAGCTTCAAGAGAATTTCAACAATTTTGAGAGGGATTTGAAAAGTTTCAATGGGAATGGGAAGAATTGGGACAAAAATTGGAAAATTTTTAAGGGACTTTGAAAAAATTTCAACTGGAATTTTATCAATTTTGACGTGAAATTGTAAACATGTGGACATGGATTTTGAAAATTCTAGAGAGAATTTTAAAAGCTTCAACAGAATTCCAACAGTTTTTAGAGGGATTTGAAAAGTTTCAATGGGAATGGGAAGAATTGGGACAAAAATTGGAAAATTTTTAAGGGACTTTGAAAAAATTTCAACTGGAATTTTAGCCATTTTTTGACGTGAAATTGTAAACATGTGGCCATGGATTTTGAAAATTCTAGAGAGAATTTTAAAAGCTTCAAGAGAATTTCAACAGTTTTGAGAGGGATTTGAAAAGTTTCAATGGGAATGGGAAGAATTGGGACAAAAATTGGAAAATTTTTAAGGGACTTTGAAAAAATTTCAACTGGAATTTTACCAATTTTTTGACGTGAAATTGTAAACATGCGGACATGGATTTTGAAAATTCTAGAGAGAATTTTAAAAGCTTCAACAGAATTCCAACAGTTTTGAGAGGGATTTGAAAAGTTTCAATGGGAATGGGAAGAATTGGGACAAAAATTGGAAAATTTTTAAGGGACTTTGAAAAAATTGCAACTGGAATTTTAGCAATTTTTTGACGTGAAATTGTAAACATGTGGACATGGATTTTGAAAATTCTAGAGAGAATTTTAAAGCTTCAACAGAATTTCAACAATTTTGAGAGGGATTTGAAAAGTTTCAATGGGAATGGGAAGAATTGGGACAAAAATTGGAAAATTTTTAAGGGACTTTGAAAAAATTTCAACTGGAATTTTAGCCATTTTTTGACGTGAAATTGTAAACATGTGGACATGGATTTTGAAAATTCTAGAGAGAATTTTAAAAGCTTCAACAGAATTTCAACAATTTTGAGAGGGATTTGAAAAGTTTCAATGGGAATGGGAAGAATTGGGACAAAAATTGGAAAATTTTTAAGGGACTTTGAAAAAATTTCAACTGGAATTTTAGCAATTTTTTGACGTGAAATTGTAAACACGTTGAAGTGGATTTTGAAAATTCTAGAGAGAATTTTAAAAGCTTCAAGAGAATTTCAACAATTTGGAGAGGGATTTGAAAAGTTTCAATGGGAATGGGAAGAATTGGGACAAAAATTGGAAAATTTTTAAGGGACTTTGAAAAAATTTCAACTGGAATTTTAGCAATTTTTTGACGTGAAATTGTAAACATGCGGACATGGATTTTGAAAATTCTAGAGAGAATTTTAAAAGCTTCAACAGAATTCCAACAGTTTTGAGAGGGATTTGAAAGTTTCAATGGGAATGGGAAGAATTGGGACAAAAATTGGAAAATTTTTAAGGGACTTTGAAAAAATTGCAACTGGAATTTTAGCAATTTTTTGACGTGAAATTGTAAACATGTGGACATGGATTTTGAAAACTCTAGAGAGAAGTGTCAAACTTTCAATAGGATTTCAACAGTTTTGAGAGGGATTTGAAAAGTTTCAATGGGAATGGGAAGAATTGGGACAAAAATTGGAAAATTTTTAAGGGACTTTGAAAAAATTTCAACTGGAATTTTAGCAATTTTTTTACGTGAAATTGTAAACATGTTGAAGTGGATTTTGAAAATTCTAGAGAGAATTTTAAAAGCTTCAAGAGAATTTCAACAATTTTGAGAGGGATTTGAAAAGTTTCAATGGGAATGGGAAGAATTGGGACAAAAATTGGAAAATTTTTAAGGGACTTTGAAAAAATTTCAACTGGAATTTTAGCAATTTTTTGACGTGAAATTGTAAACATGTGGACATGGATTTTGAAAATTCTAGAGAGAATTTTAAAAGCTTCAACAGAATTCCAACAGTTTTTAGAGGGATTTGAAAAGTTTCAATGGGAATGGGAAGAATTGGGACAAAAATTGGAAAATTTTTAAGGGACTTTGAAAAAATTTCAACTGGAATTTTAGCCATTTTTTTTACGTGAAATTGTAAACATGTGGACATGGATTTTGAAAATTCTAGAGAGAATTTTAAAAGCTTCAACAGAATTCCAACAGTTTTGAGAGGGATTTGAAAAGTTTCAATGGGAATGGGAAGAATTGGGACAAAAATTGGAAAATTTTTAAGGGACTTTGAAAAAATTTCAACTGGAATTTTAGCCATTTTTTGACGTGAAATTGTAAACATGTGGACATGGATTTTGAAAATTCTAGAGAGAATTTTAAAAGCTTCAACAGAATTTCAACAATTTTGAGAGGGATTTGAAAAGTTTCAATGGGAATGGGAAGAATTGGGACAAAAATTGGAAAATTTTTAAGGGACTTTGAAAAAATTTCAACTGGAATTTTATCAATTTTGACGTGAAATTGTAAACATGCGGACATGGATTTTGAAAATTCTAGAGAGAATTTTAAAAGCTTCAACAGAATTCCAACAGTTTTGAGAGGGATTTGAAAAGTTTCAATGGGAATGGGAAGAATTGGGACAAAAATTGGAAAATTTTTAAGGGACTTTGAAAAAATTGCAACTGGAATTTTAGCAATTTTTTGACGTGAAATTGTAAACATGTGGACATGGATTTTGAAAATTCTAGAGAGAATTTTAAAAGCTTCAAGAGAATTTCAACAATTTTGAGAGGGATTTGAAAAGTTTCAATGGGAATGGGAAGAATTGGGACAAAAATTGGAAAATTTTTAAGGGACTTTGAAAAAATTTCAACTGGAATTTTAGCCATTTTTTGACGTGAAATTGTAAACATGTGGACATGGATTTTGAAAATTCTAGAGAGAATTTTAAAAGCTTCAACAGAATTTCAACAATTTTGAGAGGGATTTGAAAAGTTTCAATGGGAATGGGAAGAATTGGGACAAAAATTGGAAAATTTTTAAGGGACTTTGAAAAAATTTCAACTGGAATTTTAGCCATTTTTTGACGTGAAATTGTAAACATGTGGACATGGATTTTGAAAATTCTAGAGAGAATTTTAAAAGCTTCAACAGAATTTCAACAATTTTGAGAGGGATTTGAAAAGTTTCAATGGGAATGGGAAGAATTGGGACAAAAATTGGAAAATTTTTAAGGGACTTTGAAAAAATTTCAACTGGAATTTTAGCAATTTTTTGACGTGAAATTGTAAACATGTGGACATGGATTTTGAAAATTCTAGAGAGAATTTTAAAAGCTTCAACAGAATTCCAACGTTTTTGAGAGGGATTTGAAAAGTTTCAATGGGAATGGGAAGAATTGGGACAAAAATTGGAAAATTTTTAAGGGACTTTGAAAAAATTTCAATGGAATTTTAGCAATTTTTTGATGTGAAATTGTAAACATGTTGAAGTGGATTTTGAAAATTCTAGAGAGAATTTTAAAAGCTTCAACAGAATTTCAACAATTTTGAGAGGGATTTGAAAAGTTTCAATGGGAATGGGAAGAATTGGGACAAAAATTGGAAAATTTTTAAGGGACTTTGAAAAAATTTCAACTGGAATTTTAGCAATTTTTTGACGTGAAATTGTAAACACGTTGAAGTGGATTTTGAAAATTCTAGAGAGAATTTTAAAAGCTTCAAGAGAATTTCAACAATTTGGAGAGGGATTTGAAAAGTTTCAATGGGAATGGGAAGAATTGGGACAAAAATTGGAAAATTTTTAAGGGACTTTGAAAAAATTTCAACTGGAATTTTAGCAATTTTTTGACGTGAAATTGTAAACATGCGGACATGGATTTTGAAAATTCTAGAGAGAATTTTAAAAGCTTCAACAGAATTCCAACAGTTTTGAGAGGGATTTGAAAAGTTTCAATGGGAATGGGAAGAATTGGGACAAAAATTGGAAAATTTTTAAGGGACTTTGAAAAAATTTCAACTGGAATTTTAGCCATTTTTTGACGTGAAATTGTAAACATGTGGACATGGATTTTGAAAACTCTAGAGAGAAGTGTCAAACTTTCAATAGGATTTCAACAGTTTTGAGAGGGATTTGAAAAGTTTCAATGGGAATGGGAAGAATTGGGACAAAAATTGGAAAATTTTTAAGGGACTTTGAAAAAATTTCAACTGGAATTTTAGCAATTTTTTTACGTGAAATTGTAAACATGTTGAAGTGGATTTTGAAAATTCTAGAGAGAATTTTAAAAGCTTCAAGAGAATTTCAACAATTTTGAGAGGGATTTGAAAAGTTTCAATGGGAATGGGAAGAATTGGGACAAAAATTGGAAAATTTTTAAGGGACTTTGAAAAAATTTCAACTGGAATTTTAGCAATTTTTTGACGTGAAATTGTAAACATGTGGACATGGACTTTGAAAATTCTAGAGAGAATTTTAAAAGCTTCAACAGAATTCCAACAGTTTTTAGAGGGATTTGAAAAGTTTCAATGGGAATGGGAAGAATTGGGACAAAAATTGGAAAATTTTTAAGGGACTTTGAAAAAATTTCAACTGGAATTTTAGCATTTTTTTTACGTGAAATTGTAAACATGTGGACATGGATTTTGAAAATTCTAGATAGAATTTTAAAAGCTTCAACAGAATTCCAACAGTTTTGAGAGGGATTTGAAAAGTTTCAATGGGAATGGGAAGAATTGGGACAAAAATTGGAAAATTTTTAAGGGACTTTGAAAAAATTTCAACTGGAATTTTAGCCATTTTTTGACGTGAAATTGTAAACATGTGGACATGGATTTTGAAAATTCTAGAGAGAATTTTAAAAGCTTCAAGAGAATTTCAACAATTTTGAGAGGGATTTGAAAAGTTTCAATGGGAATGGGAAGAATTGGGACAAAAATTGGAAAATTTTTAAGGGACTTTGAAAAAATTTCAACTGGAATTTTATCAATTTTGACGTGAAATTGTAAACATGTGGACATGGATTTTGAAAATTCTAGAGAGAATTTTAAAAGATCCATAGAATTCCAACAGTTTTGAGAGGGATTTGAAAAGTTTCAATGGGAATGGGAAGAATTGGGACAAAAATTGGAAAATTTTTAAGGGACTTTGAAAAAATTTCAACTGGAATTTTAGCCATTTTTTGACGTGAAATTGTAAACATGTTGACATGGATTTTGAAAATTCTAGAGAGAATTTTAAAAGCTTCAACAGAATTTCAACAATTTTGAGAGGGATTTGAAAAGTTTCAATGGGAATGGGAAGAATTGGGACAAAAATTGGAAAATTTTTAAGGGACTTTGAAAAAATTTCAACTGGAATTTTAGCAATTTTGACGTGAAATTGTAAACATGTGGACATGGATTTTGAAAATTCTAGAGAGAATTTTAAAAGATCCATAGAATTCCAACAGTTTTGAGAGGGATTTGAAAAGTTTCAATGGGAATGGGAAGAATTGGGACAAAAATTGGAAAATTTTTAAGGGACTTTGAAAAAATTTCAACTGGAATTTTAGCAATTTTTTGACGTGAAATTGTAAACATGTGGACATGGATTTTGAAAATTCTAGAGAGAATTTTAAAAGCTTCAACAGAATTCCAACGTTTTTGAGAGGGATTTGAAAAGTTTCAATGGGAATGGGAAGAATTGGGACAAAAATTGGAAAATTTTTAAGGGACTTTGAAAAAATTTCAATGGAATTTTAGCAATTTTTTGACGTGAAATTGTAAACATGTTGAAGTGGATTTTGAAAATTCTAGAGAGAATTTTAAAAGCTTCAAGAGAATTTCAACAATTTTGAGAGGGATTTGAAAAGTTTCAATGGGAATGGGAAGAATTGGGACAAAAATTGGAAAATTTTTAAGGGACTTTGAAAAAATTTCAACTGGAATTTTAGCAATTTTTTGACGTGAAATTGTAAACATGCGGACATGGATTTTGAAAATTCTAGAGAGAATTTTAAAAGCTTCAACAGAATTCCAACAGTTTTGAGAGGGATTTGAAAAGTTTCAATGGGAATGGGAAGAATTGGGACAAAAATTGGAAAATTTTTAAGGGACTTTGAAAAAATTTCAACTGGAATTTTAGCCATTTTTTGACGTGAAATTGTAAACATGTGGACATGGATTTTGAAAACTCTAGAGAGAAGTGTCAAACTTTCAATAGGATTTCAACAGTTTTGAGAGGGATTTGAAAAGTTTCAATGGGAATGGGAAGAATTGGGACAAAAATTGGAAAATTTTTAAGGGACTTTGAAAAAATTTCAACTGGAATTTTAGCAATTTTTTTACGTGAAATTGTAAACATGTTGAAGTGGATTTTGAAAATTCTAGAGAGAATTTTAAAAGCTTCAAGAGAATTTCAACAATTTGGAGAGGGATTTGAAAAGTTTCAATGGGAATGGGAAGAATTGGGACAAAAATTGGAAAATTTTTAAGGGACTTTGAAAAAATTTCAACTGGAATTTTAGCAATTTTTTGACGTGAAATTGTAAACATGTGGACATGGACTTTGAAAATTCTAGAGAGAATTTTAAAAGCTTCAACAGAATTCCAACAGTTTTTAGAGGGATTTGAAAAGTTTCAATGGGAATGGGAAGAATTGGGACAAAAATTGGAAAATTTTTAAGGGACTTTGAAAAAATTTCAACTGGAATTTTAGCATTTTTTTTACGTGAAATTGTAAACATGTGGACATGGATTTTGAAAATTCTAGATAGAATTTTAAAAGCTTCAACAGAATTCCAACAGTTTTGAGAGGGATTTGAAAAGTTTCAATGGGAATGGGAAGAATTGGGACAAAAATTGGAAAATTTTTAAGGGACTTTGAAAAAATTTCAACTGGAATTTTAGCCATTTTTTGACGTGAAATTGTAAACATGTGGACATGGATTTTGAAAACTCTAGAGAGAAGTGTCAAACTTTCAATAGGATTTCAACAGTTTTGAGAGGGATTTGAAAAGTTTCAATGGGAATGGGAAGAATTGGGACAAAAATTGGAAAATTTTTAAGGGACTTTGAAAAAATTTCAACTGGAATTTTAGCAATTTTTTTACGTGAAATTGTAAACATGTTGAAGTGGATTTTGAAAATTCTAGAGAGAATTTTAAAAGCTTCAAGAGAATTTCAACAATTTTGAGAGGGATTTGAAAAGTTTCAATGGGAATGGGAAGAATTGGGACAAAAATTGGAAAATTTTTAAGGGACTTTGAAAAAATTTCAACTGGAATTTTAGCAATTTTTTGACGTGAAATTGTAAACATGTGGACATGGACTTTGAAAATTCTAGAGAGAATTTTAAAAGCTTCAACAGAATTCCAACAGTTTTTAGAGGGATTTGAAAAGTTTCAATGGGAATGGGAAGAATTGGGACAAAAATTGGAAAATTTTTAAGGGACTTTGAAAAAATTTCAACTGGAATTTTAGCATTTTTTTTACGTGAAATTGTAAACATGTGGACATGGATTTTGAAAATTCTAGAGAGAATTTTAAAAGCTTCAACAGAATTCCAACAGTTTTGAGAGGGATTTGAAAAGTTTCAATGGGAATGGGAAGAATTGGGACAAAAATTGGAAAATTTTTAAGGGACTTTGAAAAAATTTCAACTGGAATTTTAGCCATTTTTTGACGTGAAATTGTAAACATGTGGACATGGATTTTGAAAATTCTAGAGAGAATTTTAAAAGCTTCAACAGAATTTCAACAATTTTGAGAGGGATTTGAAAAGTTTCAATGGGAATGGGAAGAATTGGGACAAAAATTGGAAAATTTTTAAGGGACTTTGAAAAAATTTCAACTGGAATTTTAGCAATTTTTTTACGTGAAATTGTAAACACGTTGAAGTGGATTTTGAAAATTCTAGAGAGAATTTTAAAAGCTTCAAGAGAATTTCAACAATTTGGAGAGGGATTTGAAAAGTTTCAATGGGAATGGGAAGAATTGGGACAAAAATTGGAAAATTTTTAAGGGACTTTGAAAAAATTTCAACTGGAATTTTAGCAATTTTTTGACGTGAAATTGTAAACATGCGGACATGGATTTTGAAAATTCTAGAGAGAATTTTAAAAGCTTCAACAGAATTCCAACAGTTTTGAGAGGGATTTGAAAAGTTTCAATGGGAATGGGAAGAATTGGGACAAAAATTGGAAAATTTTTAAGGGACTTTGAAAAAATTTCAACTGGAATTTTACCAATTTTTTGACGTGAAATTGTAAACATGTGGACATGGATTTTGAAAACTCTAGAGAGAAGTGTCAAACTTTCAATAGGATTTCAACAGTTTTGAGAGGGATTTGAAAAGTTTCAATGGGAATGGGAAGAATTGGGACAAAAATTGGAAAATTTTTAAGGGACTTTGAAAAAATTTCAACTGGAATTTTAGCAATTTTTTTACGTGAAATTGTAAACATGTTGAAGTGGATTTTGAAAATTCTAGAGAGAATTTTAAAAGCTTCAAGAGAATTTCAACAATTTTGAGAGGGATTTGAAAAGTTTCAATGGGAATGGGAAGAATTGGGACAAAAATTGGAAAATTTTTAAGGGACTTTGAAAAAATTTCAACTGGAATTTTATCAATTTTGACGTGAAATTGTAAACATGTGGACATGGATTTTGAAAATTCTAGAGAGAATTTTAAAAGCTTCAATAGAATTCCAACAGTTTTGAGAGGGATTTGAAAAGTTTCAATGGGAATGGGAAGAATTGGGACAAAAATTGGAAAATTTTTAAGGGACTTTGAAAAAATTTCAACTGGAATTTTAGCCATTTTTTGACGTGAAATTGTAAACATGTGGACATGGATTTTGAAAATTCTAGAGAGAATTTTAAAAGCTTCAAGAGAATTTCAACAGTTTTGAGAGGGATTTGAAAAGTTTCAATGGGAATGGGAAGAATTGGGACAAAAATTGGAAAATTTTTAAGGGACTTTGAAAAAATTTCAACTGGAATTTTATCAATTTTGACGTGAAATTGTAAACATGTGGACATGGATTTTGAAAATTCTAGAGAGAATTTTAAAAGATCCATAGAATTCCAGCAGTTTTGAGAGGGATTTGAAAAGTTTCAATGGGAATGGGAAGAATTGGGACAAAAATTGGAAAATTTTTAAGGGACTTTGAAAAAATTTCAACTGGAATTTTAGCCATTTTTTGACGTGAAATTGTAAACATGTGGACATGGATTTTGAAAATTCTAGAGAGAATTTTAAAAGCTTCAACAGAATTTCAACAATTTTGAGAGGGATTTGAAAAGTTTCAATGGGAATGGGAAGAATTGGGACAAAAATTGGAAAATTTTTAAGGGACTTTGAAAAAATTTCAACTGGAATTTTATCAATTTTGACGTGAAATTGTAAACATGTGGACATGGATTTTGAAAATTCTAGAGAGAATTTTAAAAGATCCATAGAATTCCAACAGTTTTGAGAGGGATTTGAAAAGTTTCAATGGGAATGGGAAGAATTGGGACAAAAATTGGAAAATTTTTAAGGGACTTTGAAAAAATTTCAACTGGAATTTTAGCAATTTTTTGACGTGAAATTGTAAACATGTGGACATGGATTTTGAAAATTCTAGAGAGAATTTTAAAAGCTTCAACAGAATTCCAACGTTTTTGAGAGGGATTTGAAAAGTTTCAATGGGAATGGGAAGAATTGGGACAAAAATTGGAAAATTTTTAAGGGACTTTGAAAAAATTTCAATGGAATTTTAGCAATTTTTTGACGTGAAATTGTAAACATGTTGAAGTGGATTTTGAAAATTCTAGAGAGAATTTTAAAAGCTTCAAGAGAATTTCAACAATTTTGAGAGGGATTTGAAAAGTTTCAATGGGAATGGGAAGAATTGGGACAAAAATTGGAAAATTTTTAAGGGACTTTGAAAAAATTTCAACTGGAATTTTAGCAATTTTTTGACGTGAAATTGTAAACATGCGGACATGGATTTTGAAAATTCTAGAGAGAATTTTAAAAGCTTCAACAGAATTCCAACAGTTTTGACAGGGATTTGAAAAGTTTCAATGGGAATGGGAAGAATTGGGACAAAAATTGGAAAATTTTTAAGGGACTTTGAAAAAATTTCAACTGGAATTTTAGCCATTTTTTGACGTGAAATTGTAAACATGTGGACATGGATTTTGAAAACTCTAGAGAGAAGTGTCAAACTTTCAATAGGATTTCAACAGTTTTGAGAGGGATTTGAAAAGTTTCAATGGGAATGGGAAGAATTGGGACAAAAATTGGAAAATTTTTAAGGGACTTTGAAAAAATTTCAACTGGAATTTTAGCAATTTTTTTACGTGAAATTGTAAACATGTTGAAGTGGATTTTGAAAATTCTAGAGAGAATTTTAAAAGCTTCAAGAGAATTTCAACAATTTTGAGAGGGATTTGAAAAGTTTCAATGGGAATGGGAAGAATTGGGACAAAAATTGGAAAATTTTTAAGGGACTTTGAAAAAATTTCAACTGGAATTTTAGCAATTTTTTGACGTGAAATTGTAAACATGTGGACATGGACTTTGAAAATTCTAGAGAGAATTTTAAAAGCTTCAACAGAATTCCAACAGTTTTTAGAGGGATTTGAAAAGTTTCAATGGGAATGGGAAGAATTGGGACAAAAATTGGAAAATTTTTAAGGGACTTTGAAAAAATTTCAACTGGAATTTTAGCATTTTTTTTACGTGAAATTGTAAACATGTGGACATGGATTTTGAAAATTCTAGATAGAATTTTAAAAGCTTCAACAGAATTCCAACAGTTTTGAGAGGGATTTGAAAAGTTTCAATGGGAATGGGAAGAATTGGGACAAAAATTGGAAAATTTTTAAGGGACTTTGAAAAAATTTCAACTGGAATTTTAGCCATTTTTTGACGTGAAATTGTAAACATGTGGACATGGATTTTGAAAATTCTAGAGAGAATTTTAAAAGCTTCAACAGAATTTCAACAATTTTGAGAGGGATTTGAAAAGTTTCAATGGGAATGGGAAGAATTGGGACAAAAATTGGAAAATTTTTAAGGGACTTTGAAAAAATTTCAACTGGAATTTTAGCAATTTTTTTACGTGAAATTGTAAACACGTTGAAGTGGATTTTGAAAATTCTAGAGAGAATTTTAAAAGCTTCAAGAGAATTTCAACAATTTGGAGAGGGATTTGAAAAGTTTCAATGGGAATGGGAAGAATTGGGACAAAAATTGGAAAATTTTTAAGGGACTTTGAAAAAATTTCAACTGGAATTTTAGCAATTTTTTGACGTGAAATTGTAAACATGCGGACATGGATTTTGAAAATTCTAGAGAGAATTTTAAAAGCTTCAACAGAATTCCAACAGTTTTGAGAGGGATTTGAAAAGTTTCAATGGGAATGGGAAGAATTGGGACAAAAATTGGAAAATTTTTAAGGGACTTTGAAAAAATTTCAACTGGAATTTTACCAATTTTTTGACGTGAAATTGTAAACATGTGGACATGGATTTTGAAAACTCTAGAGAGAAGTGTCAAACTTTCAATAGGATTTCAACAGTTTTGAGAGGGATTTGAAAAGTTTCAATGGGAATGGGAAGAATTGGGACAAAAATTGGAAAATTTTTAAGGGACTTTGAAAAAATTTCAACTGGAATTTTAGCAATTTTTTTACGTGAAATTGTAAACATGTTGAAGTGGATTTTGAAAATTCTAGAGAGAATTTTAAAAGCTTCAAGAGAATTTCAACAATTTTGAGAGGGATTTGAAAAGTTTCAATGGGAATGGGAAGAATTGGGACAAAAATTGGAAAATTTTTAAGGGACTTTGAAAAAATTTCAACTGGAATTTTATCAATTTTGACGTGAAATTGTAAACATGTGGACATGGATTTTGAAAATTCTAGAGAGAATTTTAAAAGCTTCAATAGAATTCCAACAGTTTTGAGAGGGATTTGAAAAGTTTCAATGGGAATGGGAAGAATTGGGACAAAAATTGGAAAATTTTTAAGGGACTTTGAAAAAATTTCAACTGGAATTTTAGCCATTTTTTGACGTGAAATTGTAAACATGTGGACATGGATTTTGAAAATTCTAGAGAGAATTTTAAAAGCTTCAACAGAATTCCAACAGTTTTGAGAGGGATTTGAAAAGTTTCAATGGGAATGGGAAGAATTGGGACAAAAATTGGAAAATTTTTAAGGGACTTTGAAAAAATTGCAACTGGAATTTTAGCAATTTTTTGACGTGAAATTGTAAACATGTGGACATGGATTTTGAAAATTCTAGAGAGAATTTTAAAAGCTTCAACAGAATTTCAACAATTTTGAGAGGGATTTGAAAAGTTTCAATGGGAATGGGAAGAATTGGGACAAAAATTGGAAAATTTTTAAGGGACTTTGAAAAAATTTCAACTGGAATTTTAGCCATTTTTTGACGTGAAATTGTAAACATGTGGACATGGATTTTGAAAATTCTAGAGAGAATTTTAAAAGCTTCAACAGAATTTCAACAATTTTGAGAGGGATTTGAAAAGTTTCAATGGGAATGGGAAGAATTGGGACAAAAATTGGAAAATTTTTAAGGGACTTTGAAAAAATTTCAACTGGAATTTTAGCCATTTTTTGACGTGAAATTGTAAACATGTGGACATGGATTTTGAAAATTCTAGAGAGAATTTTAAAAGCTTCAACAGAATTTCAACAATTTTGAGAGGGATTTGAAAAGTTTCAATGGGAATGGGAAGAATTGGGACAAAAATTGGAAAATTTTTAAGGGACTTTGAAAAAATTTCAACTGGAATTTTAGCAATTTTTTTACGTGAAATTGTAAACATGTGGACATGGATTTTGAAAATTCTAGAGAGAATTTTAAAAGCTTCAACAGAATTCCAACGTTTTTGAGAGGGATTTGAAAAGTTTCAATGGGAATGGGAAGAATTGGGACAAAAATTGGAAAATTTTTAAGGGACTTTGAAAAAATTTCAATGGAATTTTAGCAATTTTTTGACGTGAAATTGTAAACATGTTGAAGTGGATTTTGAAAATTCTAGAGAGAATTTTAAAAGCTTCAACAGAATTTCAACAATTTTGAGAGGGATTTGAAAAGTTTCAATGGGAATGGGAAGAATTGGGACAAAAATTGGAAAATTTTTAAGGGACTTTGAAAAAATTTCAACTGGAATTTTAGCAATTTTTTTACGTGAAATTGTAAACACGTTGAAGTGGATTTTGAAAATTCTAGAGAGAATTTTAAAAGCTTCAAGAGAATTTCAACAATTTGGAGAGGGATTTGAAAAGTTTCAATGGGAATGGGAAGAATTGGGACAAAAATTGGAAAATTTTTAAGGGACTTTGAAAAAATTTCAACTGGAATTTTAGCAATTTTTTGACGTGAAATTGTAAACATGCGGACATGGATTTTGAAAATTCTAGAGAGAATTTTAAAAGCTTCAACAGAATTCCAACAGTTTTGAGAGGGATTTGAAAAGTTTCAATGGGAATGGGAAGAATTGGGACAAAAATTGGAAAATTTTTAAGGGACTTTGAAAAAATTTCAACTGGAATTTTAGCCATTTTTTGACGTGAAATTGTAAACATGTGGACATGGATTTTGAAAACTCTAGAGAGAAGTGTCAAACTTTCAATAGGATTTCAACAGTTTTGAGAGGGATTTGAAAAGTTTCAATGGGAATGGGAAGAATTGGGACAAAAATTGGAAAATTTTTAAGGGACTTTGAAAAAATTTCAACTGGAATTTTAGCAATTTTTTTACGTGAAATTGTAAACATGTTGAAGTGGATTTTGAAAATTCTAGAGAGAATTTTAAAAGCTTCAAGAGAATTTCAACAATTTTGAGAGGGATTTGAAAAGTTTCAATGGGAATGGGAAGAATTGGGACAAAAATTGGAAAATTTTTAAGGGACTTTGAAAAAATTTCAACCGGAATTTTAGCAATTTTTTGACGTGAAATTGTAAACATGTGGACATGGATTTTGAAAATTCTAGAGAGAATTTTAAAAGCTTCAACAGAATTCCAACAGTTTTTAGAGGGATTTGAAAAGTTTCAATGGGAATGGGAAGAATTGGGACAAAAATGGGAAAATTTTTAAGGGACTTTGAAAAAATTTCAACTGGAATTTTAGCATTTTTTTTACGTGAAATTGTAAACATGTGGACATGGATTTTGAAAATTCTAGAGAGAATTTTAAAAGCTTCAACAGAATTCCAACAGTTTTGAGAGGGATTTGAAAAGTTTCAATGGGAATGGGAAGAATTGGGACAAAAATTGGAAAATTTTTAAGGGACTTTGAAAAAATTTCAACTGGAATTTTAGCCATTTTTTGACGTGAAATTGTAAACATGTGGACATGGATTTTGAAAATTCTAGAGAGAATTTTAAAAGCTTCAACAGAATTTCAACAATTTTGAGAGGGATTTGAAAAGTTTCAATGGGAATGGGAAGAATTGGGACAAAAATTGGAAAATTTTTAAGGGACTTTGAAAAAATTTCAACTGGAATTTTATCAATTTTGACGTGAAATTGTAAACATGCGGACATGGATTTTGAAAATTCTAGAGAGAATTTTAAAAGCTTCAACAGAATTCCAACAGTTTTGAGAGGGATTTGAAAAGTTTCAATGGGAATGGGAAGAATTGGGACAAAAATTGGAAAATTTTTAAGGGACTTTGAAAAAATTGCAACTGGAATTTTAGCAATTTTTTGACGTGAAATTGTAAACATGTGGACATGGATTTTGAAAATTCTAGAGAGAATTTTAAAAGCTTCAAGAGAATTTCAACAATTTTGAGAGGGATTTGAAAAGTTTCAATGGGAATGGGAAGAATTGGGACAAAAATTGGAAAATTTTTAAGGGACTTTGAAAAAATTTCAACTGGAATTTTAGCCATTTTTTGACGTGAAATTGTAAACATGTGGACATGGATTTTGAAAATTCTAGAGAGAATTTTAAAAGCTTCAACAGAATTTCAACAATTTTGAGAGGGATTTGAAAAGTTTCAATGGGAATGGGAAGAATTGGGACAAAAATTGGAAAATTTTTAAGGGACTTTGAAAAAATTTCAACTGGAATTTTAGCCATTTTTTGACGTGAAATTGTAAACATGTGGACATGGATTTTGAAAATTCTAGAGAGAATTTTAAAAGCTTCAACAGAATTTCAACAATTTTGAGAGGGATTTGAAAAGTTTCAATGGGAATGGGAAGAATTGGGACAAAAATTGGAAAATTTTTAAGGGACTTTGAAAAAATTTCAACTGGAATTTTAGCAATTTTTTGACGTGAAATTGTAAACATGTGGACATGGATTTTGAAAATTCTAGAGAGAATTTTAAAAGCTTCAACAGAATTCCAACGTTTTTGAGAGGGATTTGAAAAGTTTCAATGGGAATGGGAAGAATTGGGACAAAAATTGGAAAATTTTTAAGGGACTTTGAAAAAATTTCAATGGAATTTTAGCAATTTTTTGACGTGAAATTGTAAACATGTTGAAGTGGATTTTGAAAATTCTAGAGAGAATTTTAAAAGCTTCAACAGAATTTCAACAATTTTGAGAGGGATTTGAAAAGTTTCAATGGGAATGGGAAGAATTGGGACAAAAATTGGAAAATTTTTAAGGGACTTTGAAAAAATTTCAACTGGAATTTTAGCAATTTTTTTACGTGAAATTGTAAACACGTTGAAGTGGATTTTGAAAATTCTAGAGAGAATTTTAAAAGCTTCAAGAGAATTTCAACAATTTGGAGAGGGATTTGAAAAGTTTCAATGGGAATGGGAAGAATTGGGACAAAAATTGGAAAATTTTTAAGGGACTTTGAAAAAATTTCAACTGGAATTTTAGCAATTTTTTGACGTGAAATTGTAAACATGCGGACATGGATTTTGAAAATTCTAGAGAGAATTTTAAAAGCTTCAACAGAATTCCAACAGTTTTGAGAGGGATTTGAAAAGTTTCAATGGGAATGGGAAGAATTGGGACAAAAATTGGAAAATTTTTAAGGGACTTTGAAAAAATTTCAACTGGAATTTTAGCCATTTTTTGACGTGAAATTGTAAACATGTGGACATGGATTTTGAAAACTCTAGAGAGAAGTGTCAAACTTTCAATAGGATTTCAACAGTTTTGAGAGGGATTTGAAAAGTTTCAATGGGAATGGGAAGAATTGGGACAAAAATTGGAAAATTTTTAAGGGACTTTGAAAAAATTTCAACTGGAATTTTAGCAATTTTTTTACGTGAAATTGTAAACATGTTGAAGTGGATTTTGAAAATTCTAGAGAGAATTTTAAAAGCTTCAAGAGAATTTCAACAATTTTGAGAGGGATTTGAAAAGTTTCAATGGGAATGGGAAGAATTGGGACAAAAATTGGAAAATTTTTAAGGGACTTTGAAAAAATTTCAACTGGAATTTTATCAATTTTGACGTGAAATTGTAAACATGTGGACATGGATTTTGAAAATTCTAGAGAGAATTTTAAAAGATCCATAGAATTCCAACAGTTTTGAGAGGGATTTGAAAAGTTTCAATGGGAATGGGAAGAATTGGGACAAAAATTGGAAAATTTTTAAGGGACTTTGAAAAAATTTCAACTGGAATTTTAGCCATTTTTTGACGTGAAATTGTAAACATGTGGACATGGATTTTGAAAATTCTAGAGAGAATTTTAAAAGCTTCAACAGAATTTCAACAATTTTGAGAGGGATTTGAAAAGTTTCAATGGGAATGGGAAGAATTGGGACAAAAATTGGAAAATTTTTAAGGGACTTTGAAAAAATTTCAACTGGAATTTTATCAATTTTGACGTGAAATTGTAAACATGTGGACATGGATTTTGAAAATTCTAGAGAGAATTTTAAAAGATCCATAGAATTCCAACAGTTTTGAGAGGGATTTGAAAAGTTTCAATGGGAATGGGAAGAATTGGGACAAAAATTGGAAAATTTTTAAGGGACTTTGAAAAAATTTCAACTGGAATTTTAGCAATTTTTTGACGTGAAATTGTAAACATGTGGACATGGATTTTGAAAATTCTAGAGAGAATTTTAAAAGCTTCAACAGAATTCCAACGTTTTTGAGAGGGATTTGAAAAGTTTCAATGGGAATGGGAAGAATTGGGACAAAAATTGGAAAATTTTTAAGGGACTTTGAAAAAATTTCAATGGAATTTTAGCAATTTTTTGACGTGAAATTGTAAACATGTTGAAGTGGATTTTGAAAATTCTAGAGAGAATTTTAAAAGCTTCAACAGAATTTCAACAATTTTGAGAGGGATTTGAAAAGTTTCAATGGGAATGGGAAGAATTGGGACAAAAATTGGAAAATTTTTAAGGGACTTTGAAAAAATTTCAACTGGAATTTTAGCAATTTTTTTACGTGAAATTGTAAACACGTTGAAGTGGATTTTGAAAATTCTAGAGAGAATTTTAAAAGCTTCAACAGAATTTCAACAATTTTGAGAGGGATTTGAAAAGTTTCAATGGGAATGGGAAGAATTGGGACAAAAATTGGAAAATTTTTAAGGGACTTTGAAAAAATTTCAACTGGAATTTTATCAATTTTGACGTGAAATTGTAAACATGTGGACATGGATTTTGAAAATTCTAGAGAGAATTTTAAAAGCTTCAATAGAATTCCAACAGTTTTGAGAGGGATTTGAAAAGTTTCAATGGGAATGGGAAGAATTGGGACAAAAATTGGAAAATTTTTAAGGGACTTTGAAAAAATTTCAACTGGAATTTTAGCCATTTTTTGACGTGAAATTGTAAACATGTGGACATGGATTTTGAAAATTCTAGAGAGAATTTTAAAAGCTTCAACAGAATTCCAACGTTTTTGAGAGGGATTTGAAAAGTTTCAATGGGAATGGGAAGAATTGGGACAAAAATTGGAAAATTTTTAAGGGACTTTGAAAAAATTTCAACTGGAATTTTACCAATTTTTTGACGTGAAATTGTAAACATGTGGACATGGATTTTGAAAATTCTAGAGAGAATTTTAAAAGCTTCAACAGAATTCCAACGTTTTTGAGAGGGATTTGAAAAGTTTCAATGGGAATGGGAAGAATTGGGACAAAAATTGGAAAATTTTTAAGGGACTTTGAAAAAATTTCAATGGAATTTTAGCAATTTTTTGATGTGAAATTGTAAACATGTTGAAGTGGATTTTGAAAATTCTAGAGAGAATTTTAAAAGCTTCAACAGAATTTCAACAATTTTGAGAGGGATTTGAAAAGTTTCAATGGGAATGGGAAGAATTGGGACAAAAATTGGAAAATTTTTAAGGGACTTTGAAAAAATTTCAACTGGAATTTTAGCAATTTTTTTACGTGAAATTGTAAACACGTTGAAGTGGATTTTGAAAATTCTAGAGAGAATTTTAAAAGCTTCAAGAGAATTTCAACAATTTGGAGAGGGATTTGAAAAGTTTCAATGGGAATGGGAAGAATTGGGACAAAAATTGGAAAATTTTTAAGGGACTTTGAAAAAATTTCAACTGGAATTTTAGTAATTTTTTGACGTGAAATTGTAAACATGTGGACATGGATTTTGAAAATTCTAGAGAGAATTTTAAAAGCTTCAACAGAATTCCAACAGTTTTGAGAGGGATTTGAAAAGTTTCAATGGGAATGGGAAGAATTGGGACAAAAATTGGAAAATTTTTAAGGGACTTTGAAAAAATTTCAACTGGAATTTTAGCAATTTTTTGACGTGAAATTGTAAACATGCGGACATGGATTTTGAAAATTCTAGAGAGAATTTTAAAAGCTTCAACAGAATTCCAACAGTTTTGAGAGGGATTTGAAAAGTTTCAATGGGAATGGGAAGAATTGGGACAAAAATTGGAAAATTTTTAAGGGACTTTGAAAAAATTTCAACTGGAATTTTAGCAATTTTTTTACGTGAAATTGTAAACATGTTGAAGTGGATTTTGAAAATTCTAGAGAGAATTTTAAAAGCTTCAACAGAATTTCAACAATTTTGAGAGGGATTTGAAAAGTTTCAATGGGAATGGGAAGAATTGGGACAAAAATTGGAAAATTTTTAAGGGACTTTGAAAAAATTTCAACTGGAATTTTAGCAATTTTTTGACGTGAAATTGTAAACATGTGGACATGGACTTTGAAAATTCTAGAGAGAATTTTAAAAGCTTCAACAGAATTCCAACAGTTTTTAGAGGGATTTGTAAAGTTTCAATGGGAATGGGAAGAATTGGGACAAAAATTGGAAAATTTTTAAGGGACTTTGAAAAAATTTCAACTGGAATTTTAGCATTTTTTTTACGTGAAATTGTAAACATGTGGACATGGATTTTGAAAATTCTAGAGAGAATTTTAAAAGCTTCAACAGAATTCCAACAGTTTTGAGAGGGATTTGAAAAGTTTCAATGGGAATGGGAAGAATTGGGACAAAAATTGGAAAATTTTTAAGGGACTTTGAAAAAATTTCAACTGGAATTTTAGCCATTTTTTGACGTGAAATTGTAAACATGTGGACATGGATTTTGAAAATTCTAGAGAGAATTTTAAAAGCTTCAACAGAATTCCAACGTTTTTGAGAGGGATTTGAAAAGTTTCAATGGGAATGGGAAGAATTGGGACAAAAATTGGAAAATTTTTAAGGGACTTTGAAAAAAATTCAACTGGAATTTTACCAATTTTTTGACGTGAAATTGTAAACATGCGGACATGGATTTTGAAAATTCTAGAGAGAATTTTAAAAGCTTCAACAGAATTCCAACAGTTTTGAGAGGGATTTGAAAAGTTTCAATGGGAATGGGAAGAATTGGGACAAAAATGGGAAAATTTTTAAGGGACTTTGAAAAAATTGCAACTGGAATTTTAGCAATTTTTTGACGTGAAATTGTAAACATGTGGACATGGATTTTGAAAATTCTAGAGAGAATTTTAAAAGCTTCAACAGAATTTCAACAATTTTGAGAGGGATTTGAAAAGTTTCAATGGGAATGGGAAGAATTGGGACAAAAATTGGAAAATTTTTAAGGGACTTTGAAAAAATTTCAACTGGAATTTTAGCAATTTTTTGACGTGAAATTGTAAACATGTGGACATGGATTTTGAAAATTCTAGAGAGAATTTTAAAAGCTTCAACAGAATTCCAACAGTTTTGAGAGGGATTTGAAAAGTTTCAATGGGAATGGGAAGAATTGGGACAAAAATTGGAAAATTTTTAAGGGACTTTGAAAAAATTTCAACTGGAATTTTAGCAATTTTTTGACGTGAAATTGTAAACATGTGGACATGGATTTTGAAAATTCTAGAGAGAATTTTAAAAGCTTCAACAGAATTCCAACAGTTTTGAGAGGGATTTGAAAAGTTTCAATGGGAATGGGAAGAATTGGGACAAAAATTGGAAAATTTTTAAGGGACTTTGAAAAAATT
Source organism: Streptopelia decaocto (assembly GCF_964273445.1). Taxonomy (NCBI): domain Eukaryota; kingdom Metazoa; phylum Chordata; class Aves; order Columbiformes; family Columbidae; genus Streptopelia; species Streptopelia decaocto. The sequence goes on along the minus strand of NW_028115317.1, from coordinate 41,985 downwards.
TCAACTGGAATTTTAGTAATTTTTTGACGTGAAATTGTAAACATGTGGACATGGATTTTGAAAATTCTAGAGAGAATTTTAAAAGCTTCAACAGAATTCCAACAGTTTTGAGAGGGATTTGAAAAGTTTCAATGGGAATGGGAAGAATTGGGACAAAAATTGGAAAATTTTTAAGGGACTTTGAAAAAATTTCAACTGGAATTTTACCAATTTTTTGACGTGAAATTGTAAACATGTGGACATGGATTTTGAAAATTCTAGAGAGAATTTTAAAAGCTTCAACAGAATTCCAACAGTTTTGAGAGAGATTTGAAAAGTTTCAATGGGAATGGGAAAAATTGGGACAAAAATTGGAAAATTTTTAAGGGACTTTGAAAAAATATCAACTGGAATTTTAGCAATTTTTTGATGTGAAATTGTAAACATGTGGACATGGATTTTGAAAATTCTAGAGAGAATTTTAAAAGCTTCAACAGAATTTCAACAGTTTTTAGAGGGATTTGAAAAGTTTCAATGGGAATGTGAAGAATTGGGACAAAAATTGGAAAATTTTTAAGGGACTTTGAAGAAATTGCAACTGGAATTTTAGCAATTTTTTTACGTGAAATTGAAAACATGTGGACATGGATTTTGAAAATTCTAGAGAGAATTTTAAAAGCTTCAACAGAATTTCAACAATTTTGAGAGGGATTTGAAAAGTTTCAATGGGAATGGGAAGAATTGGGACAAAAATTGGAAAATTTTTAAGGGACTTTGAAAAAATTTCAACTGGAATTTTAGCAATTTTTTTACGTGAAATTGTAAACATGTTGAAGTGGATTTTGAAAATTCTAGAGAGAATTTTAAAAGCTTCAAGAGAATTTCAACAATTTTGAGAGGGATTTGAAAAGTTTCAATGGGAATGGGAAGAATTGGGACAAAAATTGGAAAATTTTTAAGGGACTTTGAAGAAATTGCAACTGGAATTTTAGCAATTTTTTGACGTGAAATTGTAAACATGTGGACATGGATTTTGAAAATTCTAGAGAGAATTTTAAAAGCTTCAACAGAATTCCAACAGTTTTGAGAGGGATTTGAAAAGTTTCAATGGGAATGGGAAGAATTGGGACAAAAATTGGAAAATTTTTAAGGGACTTTGAAAAAATTTCAACTGGAATTTTAGCAATTTTTTGACGTGAAATTGTAAACATGCGGACATGGATTTTGAAAATTCTAGAGAGAATTTTAAAAGCTTCAACAGAATTCCAACAGTTTTGAGAGAGATTTGAAAAGTTTCAATGGGAATGGGAAGAATTGGGACAAAAATTGGAAAATTTTTAAGGGACTTTGAAAAAATTTCAACTGGAATTTTAGCCATTTTTTGACGTGAAATTGTAAACATGTGGACATGGATTTTGAAAACTCTAGAGAGAAGTGTCAAACTTTCAATAGGATTTCAACAGTTTTGAGAGGGATTTGAAAAGTTTCAATGGGAATGGGAAGAATTGGGACAAAAATTGGAAAATTTTTAAGGGACTTTGAAAAAATTTCAACTGGAATTTTAGCAATTTTTTTACGTGAAATTGTAAACATGTTGAAGTGGATTTTGAAAATTCTAGAGAGAATTTTAAAAGCTTCAACAGAATTTCAACAATTTTGAGAGGGATTTGAAAAGTTTCAATGGGAATGGGAAGAATTGGGACAAAAATTGGAAAATTTTTAAGGGACTTTGAAAAAATTTCAACTGGAATTTTAGCAATTTTTTGACGTGAAATTGTAAACATGTGGACATGGACTTTGAAAATTCTAGAGAGAATTTTAAAAGCTTCAACAGAATTCCAACAGTTTTTAGAGGGATTTGAAAAGTTTCAATGGGAATGGGAAGAATTGGGACAAAAATTGGAAAATTTTTAAGGGACTTTGAAAAAATTTCAACTGGAATTTTAGCATTTTTTTTACGTGAAATTGTAAACATGTGGACATGGATTTTGAAAATTCTAGATAGAATTTTAAAAGCTTCAACAGAATTCCAACAGTTTTGAGAGGGATTTGAAAAGTTTCAATGGGAATGGGAAGAATTGGGACAAAAATTGGAAAATTTTTAAGGGACTTTGAAAAAATTTCAACTGGAATTTTAGCCATTTTTTGACGTGAAATTGTAAACATGTGGACATGGATTTTGAAAATTCTAGAGAGAATTTTAAAAGCTTCAACAGAATTTCAACAATTTTGAGAGGGATTTGAAAAGTTTAAATGGGAATGGGAAGAATTGGGACAAAAATTGGAAAATTTTTAAGGGACTTTGAAAAAATTTCAACTGGAATTTTATCAATTTTGACGTGAAATTGTAAACATGTGGACATGGATTTTGAAAATTCTAGAGAGAATTTTAAAAGATCCATAGAATTCCAACAGTTTTGAGAGGGATTTGAAAAGTTTCAATGGGAATGGGAAGAATTGGGACAAAAATTGGAAAATTTTTAAGGGACTTTGAAAAAATTTCAACTGGAATTTTAGCCATTTTTTGACGTGAAATTGTAAACATGTGGACATGGATTTTGAAAATTCTAGAGAGAATTTTAAAAGCTTCAACAGAATTTCAACAATTTTGAGAGGGATTTGAAAAGTTTCAATGGGAATGGGAAGAATTGGGACAAAAATTGGAAAATTTTTAAGGGACTTTGAAAAAATTTCAACTGGAATTTTATCAATTTTGACGTGAAATTGTAAACATGTGGACATGGATTTTGAAAATTCTAGAGAGAATTTTAAAAGATCCATAGAATTCCAACAGTTTTGAGAGGGATTTGAAAAGTTTCAATGGGAATGGGAAGAATTGGGACAAAAATTGGAAAATTTTTAAGGGACTTTGAAAAAATTTCAACTGGAATTTTAGCAATTTTTTGACGTGAAATTGTAAACATGTGGACATGGATTTTGAAAATTCTAGAGAGAATTTTAAAAGCTTCAACAGAATTCCAACGTTTTTGAGAGGGATTTGAAAAGTTTCAATGGGAATGGGAAGAATTGGGACAAAAATTGGAAAATTTTTAAGGGACTTTGAAAAAATTTCAATGGAATTTTAGCAATTTTTTGACGTGAAATTGTAAACATGTTGAAGTGGATTTTGAAAATTCTAGAGAGAATTTTAAAAGCTTCAACAGAATTTCAACAATTTTGAGAGGGATTTGAAAAGTTTCAATGGGAATGGGAAGAATTGGGACAAAAATTGGAAAATTTTTAAGGGACTTTGAAAAAATTTCAACTGGAATTTTAGCAATTTTTTTACGTGAAATTGTAAACACGTTGAAGTGGATTTTGAAAATTCTAGAGAGAATTTTAAAAGCTTCAACAGAATTTCAACAATTTTGAGAGGGATTTGAAAAGTTTCAATGGGAATGGGAAGAATTGGGACAAAAATTGGAAAATTTTTAAGGGACTTTGAAAAAATTTCAACTGGAATTTTATCAATTTTGACGTGAAATTGTAAACATGTGGACATGGATTTTGAAAATTCTAGAGAGAATTTTAAAAGCTTCAATAGAATTCCAACAGTTTTGAGAGGGATTTGAAAAGTTTCAATGGGAATGGGAAGAATTGGGACAAAAATTGGAAAATTTTTAAGGGACTTTGAAAAAATTTCAACTGGAATTTTAGCCATTTTTTGACGTGAAATTGTAAACATGTGGACATGGATTTTGAAAATTCTAGAGAGAATTTTAAAAGCTTCAACAGAATTCCAACGTTTTTGAGAGGGATTTGAAAAGTTTCAATGGGAATGGGAAGAATTGGGACAAAAATTGGAAAATTTTTAAGGGACTTTGAAAAAATTTCAACTGGAATTTTACCAATTTTTTGACGTGAAATTGTAAACATGTGGACATGGATTTTGAAAATTCTAGAGAGAATTTTAAAAGCTTCAACAGAATTCCAACGTTTTTGAGAGGGATTTGAAAAGTTTCAATGGGAATGGGAAGAATTGGGACAAAAATTGGAAAATTTTTAAGGGACTTTGAAAAAATTTCAATGGAATTTTAGCAATTTTTTGATGTGAAATTGTAAACATGTTGAAGTGGATTTTGAAAATTCTAGAGAGAATTTTAAAAGCTTCAACAGAATTTCAACAATTTTGAGAGGGATTTGAAAAGTTTCAATGGGAATGGGAAGAATTGGGACAAAAATTGGAAAATTTTTAAGGGACTTTGAAAAAATTTCAACTGGAATTTTAGCAATTTTTTTACGTGAAATTGTAAACACGTTGAAGTGGATTTTGAAAATTCTAGAGAGAATTTTAAAAGCTTCAAGAGAATTTCAACAATTTGGAGAGGGATTTGAAAAGTTTCAATGGGAATGGGAAGAATTGGGACAAAAATTGGAAAATTTTTAAGGGACTTTGAAAAAATTTCAACTGGAATTTTAGTAATTTTTTGACGTGAAATTGTAAACATGTGGACATGGATTTTGAAAATTCTAGAGAGAATTTTAAAAGCTTCAACAGAATTCCAACAGTTTTGAGAGGGATTTGAAAAGTTTCAATGGGAATGGGAAGAATTGGGACAAAAATTGGAAAATTTTTAAGGGACTTTGAAAAAATTTCAACTGGAATTTTAGCAATTTTTTGACGTGAAATTGTAAACATGCGGACATGGATTTTGAAAATTCTAGAGAGAATTTTAAAAGCTTCAACAGAATTCCAACAGTTTTGAGAGGGATTTGAAAAGTTTCAATGGGAATGGGAAGAATTGGGACAAAAATTGGAAAATTTTTAAGGGACTTTGAAAAAATTTCAACTGGAATTTTAGCCATTTTTTGACGTGAAATTGTAAACATGTGGACATGGATTTTGAAAACTCTAGACAGAAGTGTCAAACTTTCAATAGGATTTCAACAGTTTTGAGAGGGATTTGAAAAGTTTCAATGGGAATGGGAAGAATTGGGACAAAAATTGGAAAATTTTTAAGGGACTTTGAAAAAATTTCAACTGGAATTTTAGCAATTTTTTTACGTGAAATTGTAAACATGTTGAAGTGGATTTTGAAAATTCTAGAGAGAATTTTAAAAGCTTCAACAGAATTTCAACAATTTTGAGAGGGATTTGAAAAGTTTCAATGGGAATGGGAAGAATTGGGACAAAAATTGGAAAATTTTTAAGGGACTTTGAAAAAATTTCAACTGGAATTTTAGCAATTTTTTGACGTGAAATTGTAAACATGTGGACATGGACTTTGAAAATTCTAGAGAGAATTTTAAAAGCTTCAACAGAATTCCAACAGTTTTTAGAGGGATTTGTAAAGTTTCAATGGGAATGGGAAGAATTGGGACAAAAATTGGAAAATTTTTAAGGGACTTTGAAAAAATTTCAACTGGAATTTTAGCATTTTTTTTACGTGAAATTGTAAACATGTGGACATGGATTTTGAAAATTCTAGAGAGAATTTTAAAAGCTTCAACAGAATTCCAACAGTTTTGAGAGGGATTTGAAAAGTTTCAATGGGAATGGGAAGAATTGGGACAAAAATTGGAAAATTTTTAAGGGACTTTGAAAAAATTTCAACTGGAATTTTAGCCATTTTTTGACGTGAAATTGTAAACATGTGGACATGGATTTTGAAAATTCTAGAGAGAATTTTAAAAGCTTCAACAGAATTCCAACGTTTTTGAGAGGGATTTGAAAAGTTTCAATGGGAATGGGAAGAATTGGGACAAAAATTGGAAAATTTTTAAGGGACTTTGAAAAAAATTCAACTGGAATTTTACCAATTTTTTGACGTGAAATTGTAAACATGCGGACATGGATTTTGAAAATTCTAGAGAGAATTTTAAAAGCTTCAACAGAATTCCAACAGTTTTGAGAGGGATTTGAAAAGTTTCAATGGGAATGGGAAGAATTGGGACAAAAATGGGAAAATTTTTAAGGGACTTTGAAAAAATTGCAACTGGAATTTTAGCAATTTTTTGACGTGAAATTGTAAACATGTGGACATGGATTTTGAAAATTCTAGAGAGAATTTTAAAAGCTTCAACAGAATTTCAACAATTTTGAGAGGGATTTGAAAAGTTTCAATGGGAATGGGAAGAATTGGGACAAAAATTGGAAAATTTTTAAGGGACTTTGAAAAAATTTCAACTGGAATTTTAGCAATTTTTTGACGTGAAATTGTAAACATGTGGACATGGATTTTGAAAATTCTAGAGAGAATTTTAAAAGCTTCAACAGAATTCCAACAGTTTTGAGAGGGATTTGAAAAGTTTCAATGGGAATGGGAAGAATTGGGACAAAAATTGGAAAATTTTTAAGGGACTTTGAAAAAATTTCAACTGGAATTTTAGTAATTTTTTGACGTGAAATTGTAAACATGTGGACATGGATTTTGAAAATTCTAGAGAGAATTTTAAAAGCTTCAACAGAATTCCAACAGTTTTGAGAGGGATTTGAAAAGTTTCAATGGGAATGGGAAGAATTGGGACAAAAATTGGAAAATTTTTAAGGGACTTTGAAAAAATTTCAACTGGAATTTTACCAATTTTTTGACGTGAAATTGTAAACATGTGGACATGGATTTTGAAAATTCTAGAGAGAATTTTAAAAGCTTCAACAGAATTCCAACAGTTTTGAGAGAGATTTGAAAAGTTTCAATGGGAATGGGAAAAATTGGGACAAAAATTGGAAAATTTTTAAGGGACTTTGAAAAAATATCAACTGGAATTTTAGCAATTTTTTGACGTGAAATTGTAAACATGTGGACATGGATTTTGAAAATTCTAGAGAGAATTTTAAAAGCTTCAACAGAATTTCAACAGTTTTTAGAGGGATTTGAAAAGTTTCAATGGGAATGTGAAGAATTGGGACAAAAATTGGAAAATTTTTAAGGGACTTTGAAGAAATTGCAACTGGAATTTTAGCAATTTTTTTACGTGAAATTGAAAACATGTGGACATGGATTTTGAAAATTCTTTAGAGAATTTTAAAAGCTTCAACAGAATTTCAACAATTTTGAGAGGGATTTGAAAAGTTTCAATGGGAATGGGAAGAATTGGGACAAAAATTGGAAAATTTTTAAGGGACTTTGAAAAAATTTCAACTGGAATTTTAGCAATTTTTTTACGTGAAATTGTAAACATGTTGAAGTGGATTTTGAAAATTCTAGAGAGAATTTTAAAAGCTTCAAGAGAATTTCAACAATTTTGAGAGGGATTTGAAAAGTTTCAATGGGAATGGGAAGAATTGGGACAAAAATTGGAAAATTTTTAAGGGACTTTGAAGAAATTGCAACTGGAATTTTAGCAATTTTTTGACGTGAAATTGTAAACATGTGGACATGGATTTTGAAAATTCTAGAGAGAATTTTAAAAGCTTCAACAGAATTCCAACAGTTTTGAGAGGGATTTGAAAAGTTTCAATGGGAATGGGAAGAATTGGGACAAAAATTGGAAAATTTTTAAGGGACTTTGAAAAAATTTCAACTGGAATTTTACCAATTTTTTGACGTGAAATTGTAAACATGTGGACATGGATTTTGAAAATTCTAGAGAGAATTTTAAAAGCTTCAACAGAATTCCAACAGTTTTGAGAGGGATTTGAAAAGTTTCAATGGGAATGGGAAGAATTGGGACAAAAATTGGAAAATTTTTAAGGGACTTTGAAAAAATTGCAACTGGAATTTTAGCAATTTTTTGACGTGAAATTGTAAACATGTGGACATGGATTTTGAAAATTCTAGAGAGAATTTTAAAAGCTTCAACAGAATTTCAACAATTTTGAGAGGGATTTGATAAGTTTCAATGGGAATGGGAAGAATTGGGACAAAAATTGGAAAATTTTTAAGGGACTTTGAAAAAATTTCAACTGGAATTTTAGCCATTTTTTGACGTGAAATTGTAAACATGTGGACATGGATTTTGAAAATTCTAGAGAGAATTTTAAAAGCTTCAACAGAATTTCAACAGTTTTTAGAGGGATTTGAAAAGTTTCAATGGGAATGGGAAGAATTGGGACAAAAATTGGAAAACTTTTAAGGGACTTTGAAAAAATTTCAACTGGAATTTTAGCCATTTTTTGACGTGAAATTGTAAACATGTGGACATGGATTTTGAAAATTCTAGAGAGAATTTTAAAAGCTTCAACAGAATTCCAACAGTTTTGAGAGAGATTTGAAAAGTTTCAATGGGAATGTGAAGAATTGGGACAAAAATTGGAAAATTTTTAAGGGACTTTGAAGAAATTGCAACTGGAATTTTAGCAATTTTTTTACGTGAAATTGAAAACATGTGAACATGGATTTTGAAAATTCTAGAGAGAATTTTAAAAGCTTCAACAGAATTTCAACAATTTTGAGAGGGATTTGAAAAGTTTCAATGGGAATGGGAAGAATTGGGACAAAAATTGGAAAATTTTTAAGGGACTTTGAAAAAATTTCAACTGGAATTTTAGCAATTTTTTTACGTGAAATTGTAAACATGTGGACATGGATTTTGAAAATTCTAGAGAGAATTTTAAAAGCTTCAACAGAATTTCAACAATTTTGAGAGGGATTTGAAAAGTTTCAATGGGAATGGGAAGAATTGGGACAAAAATTGGAAAATTTTTAAGGGACTTTGAAAAAATTTCAACTGGAATTTTAGCCATTTTTTTACGTGAAATTGTAAACATGTGGACATGGATTTTGAAAATTCTAGAGAGAATTTTAAAAGCTTCAACAGAATTCCAACAGTTTTGAGAGGGATTTGAAAAGTTTCAATGGGAATGGGAAGAATTGGGACAAAAATTGGAAAATTTTTAAGGGACTTTGAAAAAATTTCAACTGGAATTTTAGCCATTTTTTGACGTGAAATTGTAAACATGTGGACATGGATTTTGAAAATTCTAGAGAGAATTTTAAAAGCTTCAAGAGAATTTCAACAATTTTGAGAGGGATTTGAAAAGTTTCAATGGGAATGGGAAGAATTGGGACAAAAATTGGAAAATTTTTAAGGGACTTTGAAAAAATTTCAACTGGAATTTTAGCAATTTTTTTACGTGAAATTGTAAACATGCGGACATGGATTTTGAAAATTCTAGAGAGAATTTTAAAAGCTTCAACAGAATTCCAACAGTTTTGAGAGGGATTTGAAAAGTTTCAATGGGAATGGGAAGAATTGGGACAAAAATTGGAAAATTTTTAAGGGACTTTGAAAAAATTGCAACTGGACTTTTAGCAATTTTTTGACGTGAAATTGTAAACATGTGGACATGGATTTTGAAAATTCTAGAGAGAATTTTAAAAGCTTCAAGAGAATTTCAACAATTTTGAGAGGGATTTGAAAAGTTTCAATGGGAATGGGAAGAATTGGGACAAAAATTGGAAAATTTTTAAGGGACTTTGAAAAAATTTCAACTGGAATTTTAGCCATTTTTTGACGTGAAATTGTAAACATGTGGACATGGATTTTGAAAATTCTAGAGAGAATTTTAAAAGCTTCAACAGAATTTCAACAATTTTGAGAGGGATTTGAAAAGTTTCAATGGGAATGGGAAGAATTGGGACAAAAATTGGAAAATTTTGAAGGGACTTTGAAAAAATTTCAACTGGAATTTTAGCCATTTTTTGACGTGAAATTGTAAACATGTGGACATGGATTTTGAAAATTCTAGAGAGAATTTTAAAAGCTTCAACAGAATTTCAACAATTTTGAGAGGGATTTGAAAAGTTTCAATGGGAATGGGAAGAATTGGGACAAAAATTGGAAAATTTTTAAGGGACTTTGAAAAAATTTCAACTGGAATTTTAGCAATTTTTTGACGTGAAATTGTAAACATGCGGACATGGACTTTGAAAATTCTAGAGAGAATTTTAAAAGCTTCAACAGAATTCCAACGTTTTTGAGAGGGATTTGAAAAGTTTCAATGGGAATGGGAAGAATTGGGACAAAAATTGGAAAATTTTTAAGGGACTTTGAAAAAATTTCAACTGGAATTTTAGCCATTTTTTGACGTGAAATTGTAAACATGTTGAAGTGGATTTTGAAAATTCTAGAGAGAATTTTAAAAGCTTCAACAGAATTTCAACAATTTTGAGAGGGATTTGAAAAGTTTCAATGGGAATGGGAAGAATTGGGACAAAAATTGGAAAATTTTTAAGGGACTTTGAAAAAATTTCAACTGGAATTTTAGCAATTTTTTTACGTGAAATTGTAAACACGTTGAAGTGGATTTTGAAAATTCTAGAGAGAATTTTAAAAGCTTCAAGAGAATTTCAACAATTTGGAGAGGGATTTGAAAAGTTTCAATGGGAATGGGAAGAATTGGGACAAAAATTGGAAAATTTTTAAGGGACTTTGAAAAAATTTCAACTGGAATTTTAGCCATTTTTTGACGTGAAATTGTAAACATGCGGACATGGATTTTGAAAATTCTAGAGAGAATTTTAAAAGCTTCAACAGAATTCCAACAGTTTTGAGAGGGATTTGAAAAGTTTCAATGGGAATGGGAAGAATTGGGACAAAAATTGGAAAATTTTTAAGGGACTTTGAAAAAATTGCAACTGGAATTTTAGCAATTTTTTGACGTGAAATTGTAAACATGTGGACATGGATTTTGAAAACTCTAGAGAGAAGTGTCAAACTTTCAATAGGATTTCAACAGTTTTGAGAGGGATTTGAAAAGTTTCAATGGGAATGGGAAGAATTGGGACAAAAATTGGAAAATTTTTAAGGGACTTTGAAAAAATTTCAACTGGAATTTTAGCAATTTTTTTACGTGAAATTGTAAACATGTTGAAGTGGATTTTGAAAATTCTAGAGAGAATTTTAAAAGCTTCAACAGAATTCCAACAGTTTTGAGAGGGATTTGAAAAGTTTCAATGGGAATGGGAAGAATTGGGACAAAAATTGGAAAATTTTTAAGGGACTTTGAAAAAATTTCAACTGGAATTTTAGCAATTTTTTGACGTGAAATTGTAAACATGTGGACATGGACTTTGAAAATTCTAGAGAGAATTTTAAAAGCTTCAACAGAATTCCAACAGTTTCTAGAGGGATTTGAAAAGTTTCAATGGGAATGGGAAGAATTGGGACAAAAATTGGAAAATTTTTAAGGGACTTTGAAAAAATTTCAACTGGAATTTTAGCATTTTTTTACGTGAAATTGTAAACATGTGGACATGGATTTTGAAAATTCTAGAGAGAATTTTAAAAGCTTCAACAGAATTCCAACAGTTTTGAGAGCGATTTGAAAAGTTTCAATGGGAATGGGAAGAATTGGGACAAAAATTGGAAAATTTTTAAGGGACTTTGAAAAAATTGCAACTGGAATTTTAGCCATTTTTTGACGTGAAATTGTAAACATGTGGACATGGATTTTGAAAATTCTAGAGAGAATTTTAAAAGCTTCAACAGAATTTCAACAATTTTGAGAGGGATTTGAAAAGTTTCAATGGGAATGGGAAGAATTGGGACAAAAATTGGAAAATTTTTAAGGGACTTTGAAAAAATTGCAACTGGAATTTTAGCAATTTTTTGACGTGAAATTGTAAACATGTGGACATGGATTTTGAAAATTCTAGAGAGAATTTTAAAAGCTTCAATAGAATTCCAACAGTTTTGAGAGGGATTTGAAAAGTTTCAATGGGAATGGGAAGAATTGGGACAAAAATTGGAAAATTTTTAAGGGACTTTGAAAAAATTTCAACTGGAATTTTAGCCATTTTTTGACGTGAAATTGTAAACATGTGGACATGGATTTTGAAAATTCTAGAGAGAATTTTAAAAGCTTCAACAGAATTTCAACAATTTTGAGAGGGATTTGAAAAGTTTCAATGGGAATGGGAAGAATTGGGACAAAAATTGGAAAATTTTTAAGGGACTTTGAAAAAATTTCAACTGGAATTTTACCAATTTTTTGACGTGAAATTGTAAACATGCGGACATGGATTTTGAAAATTCTAGAGAGAATTTTAAAAGCTTCAACAGAATTCCAACAGTTTTGAGAGGGATTTGAAAAGTTTCAATGGGAATGGGAAGAATTGGGACAAAAATTGGAAAATTTTTAAGGGACTTTGAAAAAATTTCAACTGGAATTTTAGCAATTTTTTGACGTGAAATTGTAAACATGTGGACGTGGATTTTGAAAATTCTAGAGAGAATTTTAAAAGCTTCAACAGAATTTCAACAATTTTGAGAGGGATTTGAAAAGTTTCAATGGGAATGGGAAGAATTGGGACAAAAATTGGAAAATTTTTAAGGGACTTTGAAAAAATTTCAACTGGAATTTTAGCAATTTTTTGACGTGAAATTGTAAACATGTGGACATGGATTTTGAAAATTCTAGAGAGAATTTTAAAAGCTTCAACAGAATTCCAACAGTTTGGAGAGGGATTTGATAAGTTTCAATGGGAATGGGAAGAATTGGGACAAAAATTGGAAAATTTTTAAGGGACTTTGAAAAAATTTCAACTGGAATTTTAGCAATTTTTTGACGTGAAATTGTAAACATGTGGACATGGATTTTGAAAATTCTAGAGAGAATTTTAAAAGCTTCAACAGAATTCCAACAGTTTTGAGAGGGATTTGAAAAGTTTCAATGGGAATGGGAAGAATTGGGACAAAAATTGGAAAATTTTTAAGGGACTTTGAAAAAATTTCAACTGGAATTTTACCAATTTTTTGACGTGAAATTGTAAACATGTGGACATGGATTTTGAAAATTCTAGAGAGAATTTTAAAAGCTTCAACAGAATTCCAACAGTTTTGAGAGAGATTTGAAAAGTTTCAATGGGAATGGGAAAAATTGGGACAAAAATTGGAAAATTTTTAAGGGACTTTGAAAAAATTTCAACTGGAATTTTAGCCATTTTTTGACGTGAAATTGTAAACATGTGGACATGGATTTTGAAAATTCTAGAGAGAATTTTAAAAGCTTCAACAGAATTTCAACAGTTTTTAGAGGGATTTGAAAAGTTTCAATGGGAATGGGAAGAATTGGGACAAAAATTGGAAAATTTTTAAGGGACTTTGAAAAAAATTCAACTGGAATTTTAGCAATTTTTTGACGTGAAATTGTAAACATGTGGACATGGATTTTGAAAATTCTAGAGAGAATTTTAAAAGCTTCAACAGAATTCCAACGTTTTTGAGAGAGATTTGAAAAGTTTCAATGGGAATGTGAAGAATTGGGACAAAAATTGGAAAATTTTTAAGGGACTTTGAAGAAATTGCAACTGGAATTTTAGCAATTTTTTTACGTGAAATTGAAAACATGTGGACATGGATTTTGAAAATTCTAGAGAGAATTTTAAAAGCTTCAACAGAATTTCAACAATTTTGAGAGGGATTTGAAAAGTTTCAATGGGAATGGGAAGAATTGGGACAAAAATTGGAAAATTTTTAAGGGACTTTGAAAAAATTTCAACTGGAATTTTAGCAATTTTTTTACGTGAAATTGTAAACATGTGGACATGGATTTTGAAAATTCTAGAGAGAATTTTAAAAGCTTCAACAGAATTTCAACAATTTTGAGAGGGATTTGAAAAGTTTCAATGGGAATGGGAAGAATTGGGACAAAAATTGGAAAATTTTTAAGGGACTTTGAAAAAATTTCAACTGGAATTTTAGCCATTTTTTTACGTGAAATTGTAAACATGTGGACATGGATTTTGAAAATTCTAGAGAGAATTTTAAAAGCTTCAACAGAATTCCAACAGTTTTGAGAGGGATTTGAAAAGTTTCAATGGGAATGGGAAGAATTGGGACAAAAATTGGAAAATTTTTAAGGGACTTTGAAAAAATTTCAACTGGAATTTTAGCATTTTTTTGACGTGAAATTGTAAACATGTGGACATGGATTTTGAAAATTCTAGAGAGAATTTTAAAAGCTTCAACAGAATTCCAACAGTTTTGAGAGGGATTTGAAAAGTTTCAATGGGAATGGGAAGAATTGGGACAAAAATTGGAAAATTTTTAAGGGACTTTGAAAAAATTTCAACTGGAATTTTAGCCATTTTTTGACGTGAAATTGTAAACATGTGGACATGGATTTTGAAAATTCTAGAGAGAATTTTAAAAGCTTCAACAGAATTTCAACAATTTTGAGAGGGATTTGAAAAGTTTCAATGGGAATGGGAAGAATTGGGACAAAAATTGGAAAATTTTTAAGGGACTTTGAAAAAATTTCAACTGGAATTTTAGCAATTTTGACGTGAAATTGTAAACATGTGGACATGGATTTTGAAAATTCTAGAGAGAATTTTAAAAGCTTCAACAGAATTTCAACAATTTTGAGAGGGATTTGAAAAGTTTCAATGGGAATGGGAAGAATTGGGACAAAAATTGGAAAATTTTTAAGGGACTTTGAAAAAATTTCAACTGGAATTTTAGCAATTTTTTGACGTGAAATTGTAAACATGCGGACATGGATTTTGAAAATTCTAGAGAGAATTTTAAAAGCTTCAACAGAATTCCAACAGTTTTGAGAGGGATTTGAAAAGTTTCAATGGGAATGGGAAGAATTGGGACAAAAATTGGAAAATTTTTAAGGGACTTTGAAAAAATTGCAACTGGAATTTTAGCAATTTTTTGACGTGAAATTGTAAACATGTGGACATGGATTTTGAAAACTCTAGAGAGAAGTGTCAAACTTTCAATAGGATTTCAACAGTTTTGAGAGGGATTTGAAAAGTTTCAATGGGAATGGGAAGAATTGGGACAAAAATTGGAAAATTTTTAAGGGACTTTGAAAAAATTTCAACTGGAATTTTAGCCATTTTTTTACGTGAAATTGTAAACACGTTGAAGTGGATTTTGAAAATTCTAGAGAGAATTTTAAAAGCTTCAACAGAATTTCAACAATTTTGAGAGGGATTTGAAAAGTTTCAATGGGAATGGGAAGAATTGGGACAAAAATTGGAAAATTTTTAAGGGACTTTGAAAAAATTTCAACTGGAATTTTAGCAATTTTTTTACGTGAAATTGTAAACATGTGGACATGGATTTTGAAAATTCTAGAGAGAATTTTAAAAGCTTCAACAGAATTTCAACAGTTTTTAGAGGGATTTGAAAAGTTTCAATGGGAATGGGAAGAATTGGGACAAAAATTGGAAAATTTTTAAGGGACTTTGAAAAAAATTCAACTGGAATTTTAGCAATTTTTTGACGTGAAATTGTAAACATGTGGACATGGATTTTGAAAATTCTAGAGAGAATTTTAAAAGCTTCAACAGAATTTCAACAGTTTTTAGAGGGATTTGAAAAGTTTCAATGGGAATGGGAAGAATTGGGACAAAAATTGGAAAATTTTTAAGGGACTTTGAAAAAAATTCAACTGGAATTTTAGCAATTTTTTGACGTGAAATTGTAAACATGTGGACATGGATTTTGAAAATTCTAGAGAGAATTTTAAAAGCTTCAACAGAATTCCAACAGTTTTGAGAGGGATTTGAAAAGTTTCAATGGGAATGGGAAGAATTGGGACAAAAATTGGAAAATTTTTAAGGGACTTTGAAAAAATTTCAACTGGAATTTTAGCAATTTTTTGACGTGAAATTGTAAAAATGTTGAAGTGGATTTTGAAAATTCTAGAGAGAATTTTAAAAGCTTCAACAGAATTTCAACAATTTTGAGAGGGATTTGAAAAGTTTCAATGGGAATGGGAAGAATTGGTACAAAAATTGGAAAATTTTTAAGGGACTTTGAAAAAATTTCAACTGGAATTTTAGCAATTTTTTGACGTGAAATTGTAAACATGTGGACATGGATTTTGAAAATTCTAGAGAGAATTTTAAAAGCTTCAACAGAATTCCAACAGTTTTGAGAGGGATTTGAAAAGTTTCAATGGGAATGGGAAGAATTGGGACAAAAATTGGAAAATTTTTAAGGGACTTTGAAAAAATTTCAACTGGAATTTTAGCAATTTTTTTACGTGAAATTGTAAACATGTGGACGTGGATTTTGAAAATTCTAGAGAGAATTTTAAAAGCTTCAACAAAATTCCAACAATTTTGAGAGGGATTTGAAAAGTTTCAATGGGAATGGGAAGAATTGGTACAAAAATTGGAAAATTTTTAAGGGACTTTGAAAAAATTTCAACTGGAATTTTAGCATTTTTTTGACGTGAAATTGTAAACATGTGGACATGGATTTTGAAAATTCTAGAGAGAATTTTAAAAGCTTCAACAGAATTTCAACAGTTTTTAGAGGGATTTGAAAAGTTTCAATGGGAATGGGAAGAATTGGGACAAAAATTGGAAAATTTTTAAGGGACTTTGAAAAAAATTCAACTGGAATTTTAGCAATTTTTTGACGTGAAATTGTAAACATGTGGACATGGATTTTGAAAATTCTAGAGAGAATTTTAAAAGCTTCAACAGAATTCCAACGTTTTTGAGAGAGATTTGAAAAGTTTCAATGGGAATGTGAAGAATTGGGACAAAAATTGGAAAATTTTTAAGGGACTTTGAAGAAATTGCAACTGGAATTTTAGCAATTTTTTTACGTGAAATTGAAAACATGTGGACATGGATTTTGAAAATTCTAGAGAGAATTTTAAAAGCTTCAACAGAATTTCAACAATTTTGAGAGGGATTTGAAAAGTTTCAATGGGAATGGGAAGAATTGGGACAAAAATTGGAAAATTTTTAAGGGACTTTGAAAAAATTTCAACTGGAATTTTAGCAATTTTTTTACGTGAAATTGTAAACATGTGGACATGGATTTTGAAAATTCTAGAGAGAATTTTAAAAGCTTCAACAGAATTTCAACAATTTTGAGAGGGATTTGAAAAGTTTCAATGGGAATGGGAAGAATTGGGACAAAAATTGGAAAATTTTTAAGGGACTTTGAAAAAATTTCAACTGGAATTTTAGCCATTTTTTTACGTGAAATTGTAAACATGTGGACATGGATTTTGAAAATTCTAGAGAGAATTTTAAAAGCTTCAACAGAATTCCAACAGTTTTGAGAGGGATTTGAAAAGTTTCAATGGGAATGGGAAGAATTGGGACAAAAATTGGAAAATTTTTAAGGGACTTTGAAAAAATTTCAACTGGAATTTTAGCATTTTTTTGACGTGAAATTGTAAACATGTGGACATGGATTTTGAAAATTCTAGAGAGAATTTTAAAAGCTTCAACAGAATTCCAACAGTTTTGAGAGGGATTTGAAAAGTTTCAATGGGAATGGGAAGAATTGGGACAAAAATTGGAAAATTTTTAAGGGACTTTGAAAAAATTTCAACTGGAATTTTAGCCATTTTTTGACGTGAAATTGTAAACATGTGGACATGGATTTTGAAAATTCTAGAGAGAATTTTAAAAGCTTCAACAGAATTTCAACAATTTTGAGAGGGATTTGAAAAGTTTCAATGGGAATGGGAAGAATTGGGACAAAAATTGGAAAATTTTTAAGGGACTTTGAAAAAATTTCAACTGGAATTTTAGCAATTTTGACGTGAAATTGTAAACATGTGGACATGGATTTTGAAAATTCTAGAGAGAATTTTAAAAGCTTCAACAGAATTTCAACAATTTTGAGAGGGATTTGAAAAGTTTCAATGGGAATGGGAAGAATTGGGACAAAAATTGGAAAATTTTTAAGGGACTTTGAAAAAATTTCAACTGGAATTTTAGCAATTTTTTGACGTGAAATTGTAAACATGCGGACATGGATTTTGAAAATTCTAGAGAGAATTTTAAAAGCTTCAACAGAATTCCAACAGTTTGAGAGGGATTTGAAAAGTTTCAATGGGAATGGGAAGAATTGGGACAAAAATTGGAAAATTTTTAAGGGACTTTGAAAAAATTGCAACTGGAATTTTAGCAATTTTTTGACGTGAAATTGTAAACATGTGGACATGGATTTTGAAAACTCTAGAGAGAAGTGTCAAACTTTCAATAGGATTTCAACAGTTTTGAGAGGGATTTGAAAAGTTTCAATGGGAATGGGAAGAATTGGGACAAAAATTGGAAAATTTTTAAGGGACTTTGAAAAAATTTCAACTGGAATTTTAGCCATTTTTTTACGTGAAATTGTAAACACGTTGAAGTGGATTTTGAAAATTCTAGAGAGAATTTTAAAAGCTTCAACAGAATTTCAACAATTTTGAGAGGGATTTGAAAAGTTTCAATGGGAATGGGAAGAATTGGGACAAAAATTGGAAAATTTTTAAGGGACTTTGAAAAAATTTCAACTGGAATTTTAGCAATTTTTTTACGTGAAATTGAAATTGTAAACATGTGGACATGGATTTTGAAAATTCTAGAGAGAATTTTAAAGCTTCAACAGAATTTCAAAGTTTTTAGAGGGATTTGAAAAGTTTCAATGGGAATGGGAAGAATTGGGACAAAAATTGGAAAATTTTTAAGGGACTTTGAAAAAAATTCAACTGGAATTTTAGCAATTTTTTGACGTGAAATTGTAAACATGTGGACATGGATTTTGAAAATTCTAGAGAGAATTTTAAAAGCTTCAACAGAATTTCAACAGTTTTGAGAGGGATTTGAAAAGTTTCAATGGGAATGGGAAGAATTGGGACAAAAATTGGAAATTTTTAAGGGACTTTGAAAAAAATTCAACTGGAATTTTAGCAATTTTTTGACGTGAAATTGTAAACATGTGGACATGGATTTTGAAAATTCTAGAGAGAATTTTAAAAGCTTCAACAGAATTCCAACAGTTTTGAGAGGGATTTGAAAAGTTTCAATGGGAATGGGAAGAATTGGGACAAAAATTGGAAAATTTTTAAGGGACTTTGAAAAAATTTCAACTGGAATTTTAGCAATTTTTTGACGTGAAATTGTAAAAATGTTGAAGTGGATTTGAAAATTCTAGAGAGAATTTTAAAAGCTTCAACAGAATTTCAACAATTTTGAGAGGGATTTGAAAAGTTTCAATGGGAATGGGAAGAATTGGTACAAAAATTGGAAAATTTTTAAGGGACTTTGAAAAAATTTCAACTGGAATTTTAGCAATTTTTTGACGTGAAATTGTAAACATGTGGACATGGATTTTGAAAATTCTAGAGAGAATTTTAAAAGCTTCAACAGAATTCCAACAGTTTTGAGAGGGATTTGAAAAGTTTCAATGGGAATGGGAAGAATTGGGACAAAAATTGGAAAATTTTTAAGGGACTTTGAAAAAATTTCAACTGGAATTTTAGCAATTTTTTGACGTGAAATTGTAAACATGTGGACGTGGATTTTGAAAATTCTAGAGAGAATTTTAAAAGCTTCAACAAAATTCCAACAATTTTGAGAGGGATTTGAAAAGTTTCAATGGGAATGGGAAGAATTGGTACAAAAATTGGAAAATTTTTAAGGGACTTTGAAAAAATTTCAACTGGAATTTTAGCATTTTTTTGACGTGAAATTGTAAACATGTGGACATGGATTTTGAAAATTCTAGAGAGAATTTTAAAAGCTTCAACAGAATTCCAACAGTTTTGAGAGGGATTTGAAAAGTTTCAATGGGAATGGGAAGAATTGGGACAAAAATTGGAAAATTTTAAGGGACTTTGAAAAAATTTCAACTGGAATTTTAGCAATTTTTTGACGTGAAATTGTAAACATGTGGACATGGATTTTGAAAATTCTAGAGAGAATTTTAAAAGCTTCAACAGAATTTCAACAATTTTGAGAGGGATTTGAAAAGTTTCAATGGGAATGGGAAGAATTGGGACAAAAATTGGAAAATTTTTAAGGGACTTTGAAAAAATTTCAACTGGAATTTTAGCAATTTTGACGTGAAATTGTAAACATGTGGACATGGATTTTGAAAATTCTAGAGAGAATTTTAAAAGCTTCAACAGAATTTCAACAATTTTGAGAGGGATTTGAAAAGTTTCAATGGGAATGGGAAGAATTGGGACAAAAATTGGAAAATTTTTAAGGGACTTTGAAAAAATTTCAACTGGAATTTTAGCAATTTTTTGACGTGAAATTGTAAACATGTGGACATGGATTTTGAAAATTCTAGAGAGAATTTTAAAAGCTTCAACAGAATTCCAACAGTTTTGAGAGGGATTTGAAAAGTTTCAATGGGAATGGGAAGAATTGGGACAAAAATTGGAAAATTTTGAAGGGACTTTGAAAAAATTGCAACTGGAATTTTAGCAATTTTTGACGTGAAATTGTAAACATGTGGACATGGATTTTGAAAATTCTAGAGAGAATTTTAAAAGCTTCAACAGAATTCCAACGTTTTTGAGAGGGATTTGAAAAGTTTCAATGGGAATGGGAAGAATTGGGACAAAAATTGGAAAATTTTTAAGGGACTTTGAAAAAATTTCAACTGGAATTTTAGCAATTTTTTGACGTGAAATTGTAAACATGTGGACGTGGATTTTGAAAATTCTAGAGAGAATTTTAAAAGCTTCAACAGAATTTCAACAATTTTGAGAGGGATTTGAAAAGTTTCAATGGGAATGGGAAGAATTGGGACAAAAATTGGAAAATTTTTAAGGGACTTTGAAAAAATTTCAACTGGAATTTTAGCAATTTTTTTACGTGAAATTGTAAACACGTTGAAGTGGATTTTGAAAATTCTAGAGAGAATTTTAAAAGCTTCAACAGAATTTCAACAATTTTGAGAGGGATTTGAAAAGTTTCAATGGGAATGGGAAGAATTGGGACAAAAATTGGAAAATTTTTAAGGGACTTTGAAAAAATTTCAACTGGAATTTTAGCAATTTTTTGACGTGAAATTGTAAACATGTGGGCACGGATTTTGAAAATTCTAGAGAGAATTTTAAAAGCTTCAACAGAATTCCAACAGTTTTGAGAGAGATTTGAAAAGTTTCAATGGGAATGGGAAGAATTGGGACAAAAATTGGAAAATTTTTAAGGGACTTTGAAGAAATTGCAACTGGAATTTTAGCAATTTTTTTACGTGAAATTGAAAACATGTGGACATGGATTTTGAAAATTCTAGAGAGAATTTTAAAAGCTTCAACAGAATTTCAACAATTTTGAGAGGGATTTGAAAAGTTTCAATGGGAATGGGAAGAATTGGGACAAAAATTGGAAAATTTTTAAGGGACTTTGAAAAAATTTCAACTGGAATTTTAGCAATTTTTTTACGTGAAATTGTAAACATGTGGACATGGATTTTGAAAATTCTAGAGAGAATTTTAAAAGCTTCAACAGAATTTCAACAATTTTGAGAGGGATTTGAAAAGTTTCAATGGGAATGGGAAGAATTGGGACAAAAATTGGAAAATTTTTAAGGGACTTTGAAAAAATTTCAACTGGAATTTTAGCCATTTTTTTACGTGAAATTGTAAACATGTGGACATGGATTTTGAAAATTCTAGAGAGAATTTTAAAAGCTTCAACAGAATTCCAACAGTTTTGAGAGGGATTTGAAAAGTTTCAATGGGAATGGGAAGAATTGGGACAAAAATTGGAAAATTTTTAAGGGACTTTGAAAAAATTTCAACTGGAATTTTAGCAATTTTTTGACGTGAAATTGTAAAAATGTTGAAGTGGATTTTGAAAATTCTAGAGAGAATTTTAAAAGCTTCAACAGAATTTCAACAATTTTGAGAGGGATTTGAAAAGTTTCAATGGGAATGGGAAGAATTGGTACAAAAATTGGAAAATTTTTAAGGGACTTTGAAAAAATTTCAACTGGAATTTTAGCAATTTTTTGACGTGAAATTGTAAACATGTGGACATGGATTTTGAAAATTCTAGAGAGAATTTTAAAAGCTTCAACAGAATTCCAACAGTTTTGAGAGGGATTTGAAAAGTTTCAATGGGAATGGGAAGAATTGGGACAAAAATTGGAAAATTTTTAAGGGACTTTGAAAAAATTTCAACTGGAATTTTAGCAATTTTTTGACGTGAAATTGTAAACATGTGGACGTGGATTTTGAAAATTCTAGAGAGAATTTTAAAAGCTTCAACAAAATTCCAACAATTTTGAGAGGGATTTGAAAAGTTTCAATGGGAATGGGAAGAATTGGTACAAAAATTGGAAAATTTTTAAGGGACTTTGAAAAAATTTCAACTGGAATTTTAGCATTTTTTTGACGTGAAATTGTAAACATGTGGACATGGATTTTGAAAATTCTAGAGAGAATTTTAAAAGCTTCAACAGAATTCCAACAGTTTTGAGAGGGATTTGAAAAGTTTCAATGGGAATGGGAAGAATTGGGACAAAAATTCGAAAATTTTTAAGGGACTTTGAAAAAATTTCAACTGGAATTTTAGCAATTTTTTGACGTGAAATTGTAAACATGTGGACATGGATTTTGAAAATTCTAGAGAGAATTTTAAAAGCTTCAACAGAATTTCAACAATTTTGAGAGGGATTTGAAAAGTTTCAATGGGAATGGGAAGAATTGGGACAAAAATTGGAAAATTTTTAAGGGACTTTGAAAAAATTGCAACTGGAATTTTAGCAATTTTGACGTGAAATTGTAAACATGTGGACATGGATTTTGAAAATTCTAGAGAGAATTTTAAAAGCTTCAACAGAATTTCAACAATTTTGAGAGGGATTTGAAAAGTTTCAATGGGAATGGGAAGAATTGGGACAAAAATTGGAAAATTTTTAAGGGACTTTGAAAAAATTTCAACTGGAATTTTAGCCATTTTTTTACGTGAAATTGTAAACACGTTGAAGTGGATTTTGAAAATTCTAGAGAGAATTTTAAAAGCTTCAACAGAATTCCAACAGTTTTGAGAGGGATTTGAAAAGTTTCAATGGGAATGGGAAGAATTGGGACAAAAATTGGAAAATTTTTAAGGGACTTTGAAAAAATTTCAACTGGAATTTTAGCCATTTTTTGACGTGAAATTGTATACATGTGGACATGGATTTTGAAAACTCTAGAGAGAATTTTAAAAGCTTCAACAGAATTTCAACAATTTTGAGAGGGATTTGAAAAGTTTCAATGGGAATGGGAAGAATTGGGACAAAAATTGGAAAATTTTTAAGGGACTTTGAAAAAATTTCAACTGGAATTTTAGCAATTTTTTGACGTGAAATTGTAAACATGTGGACATGGACTTTGAAAATTCTAGAGAGAATTTTAAAAGCTTCAACAGAATTCCAACGTTTTTGAGAGGGATTTGAAAAGTTTCAATGGGAATGGGAAGAATTGGGACAAAAATTGGAAAATTTTTAAGGGACTTTGAAAAAATTTCAACTGGAATTTTAGCAATTTTTTGACGTGAAATTGTAAACATGTGGACGTGGATTTTGAAAATTCTAGAGAGAATTTTAAAAGCTTCAACAGAATTTCAACAATTTTGAGAGGGATTTGAAAAGTTTCAATGGGAATGGGAAGAATTGGGACAAAAATTGGAAAATTTTTAAGGGACTTTGAAAAAATTTCAACTGGAATTTTAGCAATTTTTTGACGTGAAATTGTAAACACGTTGAAGTGGATTTTGAAAATTCTAGAGAGAATTTTAAAAGCTTCAACAGAATTTCAACAATTTTGAGAGGGATTTGAAAAGTTTCAATGGGAATGGGAAGAATTGGGACAAAAATTGGAAAATTTTTAAGGGACTTTGAAAAAATTTCAACTGGAATTTTAGCATTTTTTGACGTGAAATTGTAAACATGTGGACATGGATTTTGAAAATTCTAGAGAGAATTTTAAAAGCTTCAACAGAATTTCAACAATTTTGAGAGGGATTTGAAAAGTTTCAATGGGAAGGGGAAGAATTGGGACAAAAATTGGAAAATTTTTAAGGGACTTTGAAAAAATTGCAACTGGAATTTTAGCATTTTTTTGACGTGAAATTGTAAACATGTGGACATGGACTTTGAAAATTCTAGAGAGAATTTTAAAAGCTTCAACAGAATTCCAACAGTTTTGAGAAGGATTTGAAAAGTTTCAATGGGAATGGGAAGAATTGGGACAAAAATTGGAAAATTTTTAAGGGACTTTGAAAACATTTCAACTGGAATTTTAGCCATTTTTTGACGTGAAATTGTAAACATGTGGACATGGATTTTGAAAATTCTAGAGAGAATTTTAAAAGCTTCAAGAGAATTTCAACAATTTTGAGAGGGATTTGAAAAGTTTCAATGGGAATGGGAAGAATTGGGACAAAAATTGGAAAATTTTTAAGGGACTTTGAAAAAATTTCAACTGGAATTTTAGCCATTTTTTTACGTGAAATTGTAAACACGTTGAAGTGGATTTTGAAAATTCTAGAGAGAATTTTAAAAGCTTCAACAGAATTCCAACAGTTTTGAGAGGGATTTGAAAAGTTTCAATGGGAATGGGAAGAATTGGGACAAAAATTGGAAAATTTTTAAGGGACTTTGAAAAAATTTCAACTGGAATTTTAGCCATTTTTTGACGTGACATTGTAAACATGTGGACATGGATTTTGAAAATTCTAGAGAGAATTTTAAAAGCTTCAACAGAATTTCAACAATTTTGAGAGGGATTTGAAAAGTTTCAATGGGAATGGGAAGAATTGGGACAAAAATTGGAAAATTTTTAAGGGACTTTGAAAAAATTTCAACTGGAATTTTAGCAATTTTTTGATGTGAAATTGTAAACATGTGGACATGGACTTTGAAAATTCTAGAGAGAATTTTAAAAGCTTCAACAGAATTCCTAACGTTTTTGAGAGGGATTTGAAAAGTTTCAATGGGAATGGGAAGAATTGGGACAAAAATTGGAAAATTTTTAAGGGACTTTGAAAAAATTTCAACTGGAATTTTACCAATTTTTTGACGTGAAATTGTAAACATGCGGACGTGGATTTTGAAAATTCTAGAGAGAATTTTAAAAGCTTCAACAGAATTTCAACAATTTTGAGAGGGATTTGAAAAGTTTCAATGGGAATGGGAAGAATTGGGACAAAAATTGGAAAATTTTTAAGGGACTTTGAAAAAATTTCAACTGGAATTTTAGCAATTTTTTTACGTGAAATTGTAAACACGTTGAAGTGGATTTTGAAAATTCTAGAGAGAATTTTAAAAGCTTCAACAGAATTTCAACAATTTTGAGAGGGATTTGAAAAGTTTCAATGGGAATGGGAAGAATTGGGACAAAAATTGGAAAATTTTTAAGGGACTTTGAAAAAATTTCAACTGGAATTTTAGCCATTTTTTGACGTGAAATTGTAAACATGTGGACATGGACTTTGAAAATTCTAGAGAGAATTTTAAAAGCTTCAACAGAATTCCAACAGTTTTGAGAGGGATTTGAAAAGTTTCAATGGGAATGGGAAGAATTGGGACAAAAATTGGAAAATTTTTAAGGGACTTTGAAAAAATTTCAACTGGAATTTTAGCCATTTTTTGACGTGAAATTGTAAACATGTGGACATGGATTTTGAAAATTCTAGAGAGAATTTTAAAAGCTTCAACAGAATTTCAACAATTTTGAGAGGGATTTGAAAAGTTTCAATGGGAATGGGAAGAATTGGGACAAAAATTGGAAAATTTTTAAGGGACTTTGAAAAAATTTCAACTGGAATTTTAGCAATTTTGACGTGAAATTGTAAACATGTGGACATGGATTTTGAAAATTCTAGAGAGAATTTTAAAAGCTTCAACAGAATTTCAACAATTTGGAGAGGGATTTGAAAAGTTTCAATGGGAATGGGAAGAATTGGGACAAAAATTGGAAAATTTTTAAGGGACTTTGAAAAAATTTCAACTGGAATTTTAGCAATTTTTTGACGTGAAATTGTAAACATGCGGACATGGATTTTGAAAATTCTAGAGAGAATTTTAAAAGCTTCAACAGAATTCCAACAGTTTTGAGAGGGATTTGAAAAGTTTCAATGGGAATGGGAAGAATTGGGACAAAAATTGGAAAATTTTTAAGGGACTTTGAAAAAATTGCAACTGGAATTTTAGCAATTTTTTGACGTGAAATTGTAAACATGTGGACATGGATTTTGAAAACTCTAGAGAGAAGTGTCAAACTTTCAATAGGATTTCAACAGTTTTGAGAGGGATTTGAAAAGTTTCAATGGGAATGGGAAGAATTGGGACAAAAATTGGAAAATTTTTAAGGGACTTTGAAAAAATTTCAACTGGAATTTTAGCAATTTTTTTACGTGAAATTGTAAACATGTTGAAGTGGATTTTGAAAATTCTAGAGAGAATTTTAAAAGCTTCAAGAGAATTCCAACAGTTTTGAGAGGGATTTGAAAAGTTTCAATGGGAATGGGAAGAATTGGGACAAAAATTGGAAAATTTTTAAGGGACTTTGAAAAAATTTCAACTGGAATTTTAGCATTTTTTTGACGTGAAAATGTAAACATGTGGACATGGACTTTGAAAATTCTAGAGAGAATTTTAAAAGCTTCAACAGAATTCCAACAGTTTTTAGAGGGATTTGAAAAGTTTCAATGGGAATGGGAAGAATTGGGACAAAAATTGGAAAATTTTTAGGGACTTTGAAAAAATTTCAACTGGAATTTTAGCATTTTTTGACGTGAAATTGTAAACATGTGGACATGGATTTTGAAAATTCTAGAGAGAATTTTAAAAGCTTCAACAGAATTCCAGCAGTTTTGAGAGGGATTTGAAAAGTTTCAATGGGAATGGGAAGAATTGGGACAAAAATTGGAAAATTTTTAAGGGACTTTGAAAAAATTTCAACTGGAATTTTAGCCATTTTTTGACGTGAAATTGTAAACATGTGGACATGGATTTTGAAAATTCTAGAGAGAATTTTAAAAGCTTCAACAGAATTTCAACAATTTTGAGAGGGATTTGAAAAGTTTCAATGGGAAGGGGAAGAATTGGGACAAAAATTGGAAAATTTTTAAGGGACTTTGAAAAAATTGCAACTGGAATTTTAGCAATTTTGACGTGAAATTGTAAACATGTGGACATGGATTTTGAAAATTCTAGAGAGAATTTTAAAAGCTTCAATAGAATTCCAACAGTTTTGAGAGGGATTTGAAAAGTTTCAATGGGAATGGGAAGAATTGGGACAAAAATTGGAAAATTTTTAAGGGACTTTGAAAAAATTTCAACTGGAATTTTAGCCATTTTTTGACGTGAAATTGTAAACATGTGGACATGGATTTTGAAAATTCTAGAGAGAATTTTAAAAGCTTCAACAGAATTTCAACAATTTTGAGAGGGATTTGAAAAGTTTCAATGGGAATGGGAAGAATTGGGACAAAAATTGGAAAATTTTTAAGGGACTTTGAAAAAATTTCAACTGGAATTTTACCAATTTTTTGACGTGAAATTGTAAACATGCGGACATGGATTTTGAAAATTCTAGAGAGAATTTTAAAAGCTTCAACAGAATTTCAACAATTTTGAGAGGGATTTGAAAAGTTTCAAAAGGAATGGGAAGAATTGGGACAAAAATTGGAAAATTTTTAAGGGACTTTGAAAAAATTTCAACTGGAATTTTAGCCATTTTTTGACGTGAAATTGTAAACATGTGGACATGGATTTTGAAAATTCTAGAGAGAATTTTAAAAGCTTCAACAGAATTCCAACAGTTTTGAGAGGGATTTGAAAAGTTTCAATGGGAATGGGAAGAATTGGGTCAAAAATTGGAAAATTTTTAAGGGACTTTGAAAAAATTTCAACTGGAATTTTACCAATTTTTTGACGTGAAATTGTAAACATGTGGACATGGATTTTGAAAATTCTAGAGAGAATTTTAAAAGCTTCAACAGAATTCCAACAGTTTTGAGAGAGATTTGAAAAGTTTCAATGGGAATGGGAAAAATTGGGACAAAAATTGGAAAATTTTTAAGGGACTTTGAAAAAATTTCAACTGGAATTTTAGCAATTTTTTTACGTGAAATTGTAAACATGTGGACATGGATTTTGAAAATTCTAGAGAGAATTTTAAAAGCTTCAACAGAATTTCAACAGTTTTGAGAGGGATTTGAAAAGTTTCAATGGGAATGGGAAGAATTGGGACAAAAATTGGAAAATTTTTAAGGGACTTTGAAAAAAATTCAACTGGAATTTTAGCAATTTTTTGACGTGAAATTGTAAACATGTGGACATGGATTTTGAAAATTCTAGAGAGAATTTTAAAAGCTTCAACAGAATTCCAACAGTTTTGAGAGAGATTTGAAAAGTTTCAATGGGAATGTGAAGAATTGGGACAAAAATTGGAAAATTTTTAAGGGACTTTGAAGAAATTGCAACTGGAATTTTAGCAATTTTTTGACGTGAAATTGAAAACATGTGGACATGGATTTTGAAAATTCTAGAGAGAATTTTAAAAGCTTCAACAGAATTTCAACAATTTTGAGAGGGATTTGAAAAGTTTCAATGGGAATGGGAAGAATTGGGACAAAAATTGGAAAATTTTTAAGGGACTTTGAAAAAATTTCAACTGGAATTTTAGCAATTTTTTGACGTGAAATTGTAAACATGTGGACATGGATTTTGAAAATTCTAGAGAGAATTTTAAAAGCTTCAACAGAATTTCAACAATTTTGAGAGGGATTTGAAAAGTTTCAATGGGAATGGGAAGAATTGGGACAAAAATTGGAAAATTTTTAAGGGACTTTGAAAAAATTTCAACTGGAATTTTAGCCATTTTTTTACGTGAAATTGTAAACATGTGGACATGGATTTTGAAAATTCTAGAGAGAATTTTAAAAGCTTCAACAGAATTCCAACAGTTTTGAGAGGGATTTGAAAAGTTTCAATGGGAATGGGAAGAATTGGGACAAAAATTGGAAAATTTTTAAGGGACTTTGAAAAAATTTCAACTGGAATTTTAGCAATTTTTTGACGTGAAATTGTAAACATGTGGACATGGATTTTGAAAATTCTAGAGAGAATTTTAAAAGCTTCAACAGAATTTCAACAATTTTGAGAGGGATTTGAAAAGTTTCAATGGGAATGGGAAGAATTGGGACAAAAATTGGAAAATTTTTAAGGGACTTTGAAAAAATTGCAACTGGAATTTTAGCCATTTTTTGACATGAAATTGTAAACATGTGGACATGGATTTTGAAAATTCTAGAGAGAATTTTAAAAGCTTCAACAGAATTTCAACAATTTTGAGAGGGATTTGAAAAGTTTCAATGGGAAGGGGAAGAATTGGGACAAAAATTGGAAAATTTTTAAGGGACTTTGAAAAAATTGCAACTGGAATTTTAGCAATTTTGACGTGAAATTGTAAACATGTGGACATGGATTTTGAAAATTCTAGAGAGAATTTTAAAAGCTTCAACATAATTTCAACAATTTTGAGAGGGATTTGAAAAGTTTCAATGGGAATGGGAAGAATTGGGACAAAAATTGGAAAATTTTTAAGGGACTTTGAAAAAATTTCAACTGGAATGTTAGCAATTTTTTGACGTGAAATTGTAAACATGTGGACATGGATTTTGAAAATTCTAGAGAGAATTTTAAAAGCTTCAACAGAATTCCAACAGTTTTGAGAGGGATTTGAAAAGTTTCAATGGGAATGGGAAGAATTGGGACAAAAATTGGAAAATTTTTAAGGGACTTTGAAAAAATTTCAACTGGAATTTTAGCCATTTTTTGACGTGAAATTGTAAACATGTGGACATGGATTTTGAAAATTCTAGAGAGAATTTTAAAAGCTTCAACAGAATTTCAACAATTTTGAGAGGGATTTGAAAAGTTTCAATGGGAAGGGGAAGAATTGGGACAAAAATTGGAAAATTTTTAAGGGACTTTGAAAAAATTGCAACTGGAATTTTAGCAATTTTGACGTGAAATTGTAAACATGTGGACATGGATTTTGAAAATTCTAGAGAGAATTTTAAAAGCTTCAACAGAATTCCAACAGTTTTGAGAGGGATTTGAAAAGTTTCAATGGGAATGGGAAGAATTGGGACAAAAATTGGAAAATTTTTAAGGGACTTTGAAAAAATTTCAACTGGAATTTTACCCATTTTTTGACGTGAAATTGTAAACATGTGGACATGGATTTTGAAAATTCTAGAGAGAATTTTAAAAGCTTCAACAGAATTTCAACAATTTTGAGAGGGATTTGAAAAGTTTCAATGGGAATGGGAAGAATTGGGACAAAAATTGGAAAATTTTTAAGGGACTTTGAAAAAATTTCAACTGGAATTTTAGCAATTTTTTGACGTGAAATTGTAAACATGTGGACATGGATTTTGAAAATTCTAGAGAGAATTTTAAAAGCTTCAACAGAATTTCAACAATTTTGAGAGGGATTTGAAAAGTTTCAAAAGGAATGGGAAGAATTGGGACAAAAATTGGAAAATTTTTAAGGGACTTTGAAAAAATTTCAACTGGAATTTTAGTAATTTTTTGACGTGAAATTGTAAACATGTGGACATGGATTTTGAAAATTCTAGAGAGAATTTTAAAAGCTTCAACAGAATTCCAACAGTTTTGAGAGGGATTTGAAAAGTTTCAATGGGAATGGGAAGAATTGGGACAAAAATTGGAAAATTTTTAAGGGACTTTGAAAAAATTTCAACTGGAATTTTAGCCATTTTTTGACGTGAAATTGTAAACATGTGGACATGGATTTTGAAAATTCTAGAGAGAATTTTAAAAGCTTCAACAGAATTCCAACAGTTTTGAGAGGGATTTGAAAAGTTTCAATGGGAATGGGAAGAATTGGGACAAAAATTGGAAAATTTTTAAGGGACTTTGAAAAAATTTCAACTGGAATTTTAGCAATTTTTTGACGTGAAATTGTAAACATGTGGACATGGATTTTGAAAATTCTAGAGAGAATTTTAAAAGCTTCAACAGAATTCCAACAGTTTTGAGAGAGATTTGAAAAGTTTCAATGGGAATGGGAAAAATTGGGACAAAAATTGGAAAATTTTTAAGGGACTTTGAAAAAATTTCAACTGGAATTTTAGCAACTTTTTTACGTGAAATTGTAAACATGTGGACATGGATTTTGAAAATTCTAGAGAGAATTTTAAAAGCTTCAACAGAATTTCAACAGTTTTGAGAGGGATTTGAAAAGTTTCAATGGGAATGGGAAGAATTGGGACAAAAATTGGAAAATTTTTAAGGGACTTTGAAAAAAATTCAACTGGAATTTTAGCAATTTTTTGACGTGAAATTGTAAACATGTGGACATGGATTTTGAAAATTCTAGAGAGAATTTTAAAAGCTTCAACAGAATTCCAACAGTTTTGAGAGAGATTTGAAAAGTTTCAATGGGAATGTGAAGAATTGGGACAAAAATTGGAAAATTTTTAAGGGACTTTGAAGAAATTGCAACTGGAATTTTAGCAATTTTTTGACGTGAAATTGAAAACATGTGGACATGGATTTTGAAAATTCTAGAGAGAATTTTAAAAGCTTCAACAGAATTTCAACAATTTTGAGAGGGATTTGAAAAGTTTCAATGGGAATGGGAAGAATTGGGACAAAAATTGGAAAATTTTTAAGGGACTTTGAAAAAATTTCAACTGGAATTTTAGCAATTTTTTGACGTGAAATTGTAAACATGTGGACATGGATTTTGAAAATTCTAGAGAGAATTTTAAAAGCTTCAACAGAATTCCAACAGTTTTGAGAGGGATTTGAAAAGTTTCAATGGGAATGGGAAGAATTGGGACAAAAATTGGAAAATTTTTAAGGGACTTTGAAAAAATTTCAACTGGAATTTTAGCAATTTTTTGACGTGAAATTGTAAACATGTGGACATGGATTTTGAAAATTCTAGAGAGAATTTTAAAAGCTTCAACAGAATTTCAACAATTTTGAGAGGGATTTGAAAAGTTTCAATGGGAATGGGAAGAATTGGGACAAAAATGGGAAAATTTTTAAGGGACTTTGAAAAAATTGCAACTGGAATTTTAGCAATTTTTTGACGTGAAATTGTAAACATGTGGACATGGATTTTGAAAATTCTAGAGAGAATTTTAAAAGCTTCAACAGAATTTCAACAATTTTGAGAGGGATTTGAAAAGTTTCAATGGGAATGGGAAGAATTGGGACTAAAATTGGAAAATTTTTAAGGGACTTTGAAAAATTTCTACTGGAATTTTAGCAATTTTTTGACGTGAAATTGTAAACATGTGGACGTGGATTTTGAAAATTCTAGAGAGAATTTTAAAAGCTTCAACAGAATTTCAACAATTTTGAGAGGGATTTGAAAAGTTTCAATGGGAATGGGGAGAATTGGGACAAAAATGGGAAAATTTTTAAGGGACTTTGAAGAAATTGCAACTGGAATTTTAGCCATTTTTGACGTGAAATCGTAAACATGTGGACATGGATTTTGAAAATTCTAGAGAGAATTTTAAAAGCTTCAACAGAATTTCAACAATTTTGAGAGGGATTTGAAAAGTTTCAATGGGAATGGGAAGAATTGGGACAAAAATTGGAAAATTTTTAAGGGACTTTGAAAAAATTTCAACTGGAATTTTAGCAATTTTTTGACGTGAAATTGTAAACATGTGGACATGGATTTTGAAAATTCTAGAGAGAATTTTAAAAGCTTCAACAGAATTTCAACAATTTTGAGAGGGATTTGAAAAGTTTCAATGGGAATGGGAAGAATTGGGACAAAAATTGGAAAATTTTTAAGGGACTTTGAAAAAATTTCAACTGGAATTTTAGCAATTTTTTGACGTGAAATTGTAAACATGTGGACATGGATTTTGAAAATTCTAGAGAGAATTTTAAAAGCTTCAACAGAATTCCAACAGTTTTGAGAGAGATTTGAAAAGTTTCAATGGGAATGGGAAAAATTGGGACAAAAATTGGAAAATTTTGAAGGGACTTTGAAAAAATTTCAACTGGAATTTTAGCAATTTTTTGACGTGAAATTGTAAACATGTGGACATGGATTTTGAAAATTCTAGAGAGAATTTTAAAAGCTTCAACAGAATTTCAACAATTTTGAGAGGGATTTGAAAAGTTTCAATGGGAATGGGAAGAATTGGGACAAAAATTGGAAAATTTTTAAGGGACTTTGAAAAAAATTCAACTGGAATTTTAGCAATTTTTTGACGTGAAATTGTAAACATGTGGACATGGATTTTGAAAATTCTAGAGAGAATTTTAAAAGCTTCAACAGAATTCCAACAGTTTTGAGAGAGATTTGAAAAGTTTCAATGGGAATGTGAAGAATTGGGACAAAAATTGGAAAATTTTTAAGGGACTTTGAAGAAATTGCAACTGGAATTTTAGCAATTTTTTGACGTGAAATTGAAAACATGTGGACATGGATTTTGAAAATTCTAGAGAGAATTTTAAAAGCTTCAACAGAATTTCAACAATTTTGAGAGGGATTTGAAAAGTTTCAATGGGAATGGGAAGAATTGGTACAAAAATTGGAAAATTTTTAAGGGACCTTGAAAAAATTTCAACTGGAATTTTAGCAATTTTTTGACGTGAAATTGTAAACATGTGGACGTGGATTTTGAAAATTCTAGAGAGAATTTTAAAAGCTTCAACAGAATTTCAACAATTTTGAGAGGGATTTGAGAAGTTTCAATGGGAATGGGAAGAATTGGGACAAAAATTGGAAAATTTTTAAGGGACTTTGAAAAAATTTCAACTGGAATTTTAGCCATTTTTTGACGTGAAATTGTAAACATGTGGACATGGATTTTGAAAATTCTAGAGAGAATTTTAAAAGCTTCAACAGAATTCCAACAGTTTTGAGAAGGATTTGAAAAGTTTCAATGGGAATGGGAAGAATTGGGACAAAAATTGGAAAATTTTTAAGGGACTTTGAAAAAATTGCAACTGGAATTTTAGCCATTTTTTGACATGAAATTGTAAACATGTGGACATGGATTTTGAAAATTCTAGAGAGAATTTTAAAAGCTTCAACAGAATTTCAACAATTTTGAGAGGGATTTGAAAAGTTTCAATGGGAATGGGAAGAATTGGGACAAAAATTGGAAAATTTTTAAGGGACTTTGAAAAAATTTCAACTGGAATTTTAGCAATTTTGACGTGAAATTGTAAACATGTGGACATGGATTTTGAAAATTCTAGAGAGAATTTTAAAAGCTTCAAGAGAATTTCAACAATTTTGAGAGGGATTTGAAAAGTTTCAATGGGAATGGGAAGAATTGGGACAAAAATTGGAAAATTTTTAAGGGACTTTGAAAAAATTTCAACTGGAATGTTAGCAATTTTTTGACGTGAAATTGTAAACATGTGGACATGGATTTTGAAAATTCTAGAGAGAATTTTAAAAGCTTCAACAGAATTCCAACAGTTTTGAGAGGGATTTGAAAAGTTTCAATGGGAATGGGAAGAATTGGGACAAAAATTGGAAAATTTTTAAGGGACTTTGAAAAAATTTCAACTGGAATTTTAGCCATTTTTTGACGTGAAATTGTAAACATGTGGACATGGATTTTGAAAATTCTAGAGAGAATTTTAAAAGCTTCAACAGAATTTCAACAATTTTGAGAGGATTTGAAAAGTTTCAATGGGAAGGGGAAGAATTGGGACAAAAATTGGAAAATTTTTAAGGGACTTTGAAAAAATTGCAACTGGAATTTTAGCAATTTTGACGTGAAATTGTAAACGTGTGGACATGGATTTTGAAAATTCTAGAGAGAATTTTAAAAGCTTCAACAGAATTCCAACAGTTTTGAGAGGGATTTGAAAAGTTTCAATGGGAATGGGAAGAATTGGGACAAAAATTGGAAAATTTTTAAGGGACTTTGAAAAAATTTCAACTGGAATTTTAGCCATTTTTTGACGTGAAATTGTAAACATGTGGACATGGATTTTGAAAATTCTAGAGAGAATTTTAAAAGCTTCAACAGAATTTCAACAATTTTGAGAGGGATTTGAAAAGTTTCAATGGGAATGGGAAGAATTGGGACAAAAATTGGAAAATTTTTAAGGGACTTTGAAAAAATTTCAACTGGAATTTTACCAATTTTTTGACGTGAAATTGTAAACATGTGGACATGGATTTTGAAAATTCTAGAGAGAATTTTAAAAGCTTCAACAGAATTTCAACAATTTTGAGAGGGATTTGAAAAGTTTCAAAAGGAATGGGAAGAATTGGGACAAAAATTGGAAAATTTTTAAGGGACTTTGAAAAAATTTCAACTGGAATTTTAGTAATTTTTTGACGTGAAATTGTAAACATGTGGACATGGATTTTGAAAATTCTAGAGAGAATTTTAAAAGCTTCAACAGAATTCCAACAGTTTTGAGAGGGATTTGAAAAGTTTCAATGGGAATGGGAAGAATTGGGACAAAAATTGGAAAATTTTTAAGGGACTTTGAAAAAATTTCAACTGGAATTTTAGCAATTTTTTGACGTGAAATTGTAAACATGTGGACATGGATTTTGAAAATTCTAGAGAGAATTTTAAAAGCTTCAACAGAATTCCAACAGTTTTGAGAGGGATTTGAAAAGTTTCAATGGGAATGGGAAGAATTGGGACAAAAATTGGAAAATTTTTAAGGGACTTTGAAAAAATTTCAACTGGAATTTTACCAATTTTTTGACGTGAAATTGTAAACATGTGGACATGGATTTTGAAAATTCTAGAGAGAATTTTAAAAGCTTCAACAGAATTCCAACAGTTTTGAGAGAGATTTGAAAAGTTTCAATGGGAATGGGAAAAATTGGGACAAAAATTGGAAAATTTTTAAGGGACTTTGAAAAAATTTCAACTGGAATTTTAGCAATTTTTTTACGTGAAATTGTAAACATGTGGACATGGATTTTGAAAATTCTAGAGAGAATTTTAAAAGCTTCAACAGAATTTCAACAGTTTTGAGAGGGATTTGAAAAGTTTCAATGGGAATGGGAAGAATTGGGACAAAAATTGGAAAATTTTTAAGGGACTTTGAAAAAAATTCAACTGGAATTTTAGCAATTTTTTGACGTGAAATTGTAAACATGTGGACATGGATTTTGAAAATTCTAGAGAGAATTTTAAAAGCTTCAACAGAATTCCAACAGTTTTGAGAGAGATTTGAAAAGTTTCAATGGGAATGTGAAGAATTGGGACAAAAATTGGAAAATTTTTAAGGGACTTTGAAGAAATTGCAACTGGAATTTTAGCAATTTTTTGACGTGAAATTGAAAACATGTGGACATGGATTTTGAAAATTCTAGAGAGAATTTTAAAAGCTTCAACAGAATTTCAACAATTTTGAGAGGGATTTGAAAAGTTTCAATGGGAATGGGAAGAATTGGGACAAAAATTGGAAAATTTTTAAGGGACTTTGAAAAAATTTCAACTGGAATTTTAGCAATTTTTTGACGTGAAATTGTAAACATGTGGACATGGATTTTGAAAATTCTAGAGAGAATTTTAAAAGCTTCAACAGAATTTCAACAATTTTGAGAGGGATTTGAAAAGTTTCAATGGGAATGGGAAGAATTGGGACAAAAATTGGAAAATTTTTAAGGGACTTTGAAAAAATTTCAACTGGAATTTTAGCCATTTTTTTACGTGAAATTGTAAACATGTGGACATGGATTTTGAAAATTCTAGAGAGAATTTTAAAAGCTTCAACAGAATTCCAACAGTTTTGAGAGGGATTTGAAAAGTTTCAATGGGAATGGGAAGAATTGGGACAAAAATTGGAAAATTTTTAAGGGACTTTGAAAAAATTTCAACTGGAATTTTAGCCATTTTTTGACGTGAAATTGTAAACATGTTGAAGTGGATTTTGAAAATTCTAGAGAGAATTTTAAAAGCTTCAACAGAATTTCAACAATTTGGAGAGGGATTTGAAAAGTTTCAATGGGAATGGGAAGAATTGGGACAAAAATTGGAAAATTTTTAAGGGACTTTGAAAAAATTTCAACTGGAATTTTAGCAATTTTTTGACGTGAAATTGTAAACATGTGGACATGGATTTTGAAAATTCTAGAGAGAATTTTAAAAGCTTCAACAGAATTTCAACAATTTTGAGAGGGATTTGAAAAGTTTCAATGGGAATGGGAAGAATTGGGACAAAAATTGGAAAATTTTTAAGGGACTTTGAAAAATTTCAACTGGAATTTTAGCCATTTTTTGACGTGAAATTGTAAACATGTGCACATGGATTTTGAAAATTCTAGAGAGAATTTTAAAAGCTTCAACAGAATTCCAACAGTTTTGAGAGGGATTTGAAAAGTTTCAATGGGAATGGGAAGAATTGGGACAAAAATTGGAAAATTTTTAAGGGACTTTGAAAAAATTTCAACTGGAATTTTAGCAATTTTTTGACGTGAAATTGTAAACATGTTGAAGTGGATTTTGAAAATTCTAGAGAGAATTTTAAAAGCTTCATCAGGGTTTCAACCATTTTGAGAGGGATTTGAAAAGTTTCAATGGGAATGGGAAGAATTGGGACAAAAATTGGAAAATTTTTAAGGGACTTTGAAAAAATTTCAACTGGAATTTTAGCAATTTTTTGACGTGAAATTGTAAAAA
Source organism: Streptopelia decaocto (assembly GCF_964273445.1). Taxonomy (NCBI): domain Eukaryota; kingdom Metazoa; phylum Chordata; class Aves; order Columbiformes; family Columbidae; genus Streptopelia; species Streptopelia decaocto. Next base: position 4,735 of record NW_028115317.1, on the reverse strand, counting down.
TGTGGACATGGATTTTGAAAATTCTAGAGAGAATTTTAAAAGCTTCAACAGAATTTCAACAATTTTGAGAGGGATTTGAAAAGTTTCAATGGGAATGGGAAGAATTGGGACAAAAATGGGAAAATTTTTAAGGGACTTTGAAAAAATTGCAACTGGAATTTTAGCAATTTTTTGACGTGAAATTGTAAACATGTGGACATGGATTTTGAAAATTCTAGAGAGAATTTTAAAAGCTTCAACAGAATTTCAACAATTTTGAGAGGGATTTGAAAAGTTTCAATGGGAATGGGAAGAATTGGGACTAAAATTGGAAAATTTTTAAGGGACTTTGAAAAAATTTCAACTGGAATTTTAGCAATTTTTTTACGTGAAATTGTAAACATGTTGAAGTGGATTTTGAAAATTCTAGAGAGAATTTTAAAAGCTTCAACAGAATTTCAACAATTTTGAGAGGGATTTGAAAAGTTTCAATGGGAATGGGGAGAATTGGGACAAAAATGGGAAAATTTTTAAGGGACTTTGAAGAAATTGCAACTGGAATTTTAGCCATTTTTTGACGTGAAATCGTAAACATGTGGACATGGATTTTGAAAATTCTAGAGAGAATTTTAAAAGCTTCAACAGAATTTCAACAATTTTGAGAGGGATTTGAAAAGTTTCAATGGGAATGGGAAGAATTGGGACAAAAATTGGAAAATTTTTAAGGGACTTTGAAAAAATTGCAACTGGAATTTTAGCAATTTTTTGACGTGAAATTGTAAACATGTGGACATGGATTTTGAAAATTCTAGAGAGAATTTTAAAAGCTTCAACAGAATTTCAACAATTTTGAGAGGGATTTGAAAAGTTTCAATGGGAATGGGAAGAATTGGGACAAAAATTGGAAAATTTTTAAGGGACTTTGAAAAATTTCAACTGGAATTTTAGCAATTTTTTGACGTGAAATTGTAAACATGTGGACATGGATTTTGAAAATTCTAGAGAGAATTTTAAAAGCTTCAACAGAATTCCAACAGTTTTGAGAGAGATTTGAAAAGTTTCAATGGGAATGGGAAAAATTGGGACAAAAATTGGAAAATTTTTAAGGGACTTTGAAAAAATTTCAACTGGAATTTTAGCAATTTTTTGACGTGAAATTGTAAACATGTGGACATGGATTTTGAAAATTCTAGAGAGAATTTTAAAAGCTTCAACAGAATTTCAACAGTTTTGAGAGGGATTTGAAAAGTTTCAATGGGAATGGGAAGAATTGGGACAAAAATTGGAAAATTTTTAAGGGACTTTGAAAAAAATTCAACTGGAATTTTAGCAATTTTTTGACGTGAAATTGTAAACATGTGGACATGGATTTTGAAAATTCTAGAGAGAATTTTAAAAGCTTCAACAGAATTCCAACAGTTTTGAGAGAGATTTGAAAAGTTTCAATGGGAATGTGAAGAATTGGGACAAAAATTGGAAAATTTTTAAGGTACTTCGAAGAAATTGCAACTGGAATTTTAGCAATTTTTTTACGTGAAATTGAAAACATGTGGACATGGATTTTGAAAATTCTAGAGAGAATTTTAAAAGCTTCAACAGAATTTCAACAATTTTGAGAGGGATTTGAAAAGTTTCAATGGGAATGGGAAGAATTGGTACAAAAATTGGAAAATTTTTAAGGGACCTTGAAAAAATTTCAACTGGAATTTTAGCAATTTTTTGACGTGAAATTGTAAACATGTGGACGTGGATTTTGAAAATTCTAGAGAGAATTTTAAAAGCTTCAACAGAATTTCAACAATTTTGAGAGGGATTTGAGAAGTTTCAATGGGAATGGGAAGAATTGGGACAAAAATTGGAAAATTTTGAAGGGACTTTGAAAAAATTTCAACTGGAATTTTAGCCATTTTTTGACGTGAAATTGTAAACATGTGGACATGGATTTTGAAAATTCTAGAGAGAATTTTAAAAGCTTCAACAGAATTCCAACAGTTTTGAGAGGGATTTGAAAAGTTTCAATGGGAATGGGAAGAATTGGGACAAAAATTGGAAAATTTTTAAGGGACTTTGAAAAAATTGCAACTGGAATTTTAGCCATTTTTTGACATGAAATTGTAAACATGTGGACATGGATTTTGAAAATTCTAGAGAGAATTTTAAAAGCTTCAACAGAATTTCAACAATTTTGAGAGGGATTTGAAAAGTTTCAATGGGAATGGGAAGAATTGGGACAAAAATTGGAAAATTTTTAAGGGACTTTGAAAAAATTTCAACTGGAATTTTAGCAATTTTTTGACGTGAAATTGTAAACATGTGGACATGGATTTTGAAAATTCTAGAGAGAATTTTAAAAGCTTCAACAGAATTTCAACAATTTTGAGAGGGATTTGAAAAGTTTCAATGGGAATGGGAAGAATTGGGACAAAAATTGGAAAATTTTTAAGGGACTTTGAAAAAATTTCAACTGGAATGTTAGCAATTTTTTGACGTGAAATTGTAAACATGTGGACATGGATTTTGAAAATTCTAGAGAGAATTTTAAAAGCTTCAACAGAATTTCAACAATTTTGAGAGGGATTTGAAAAGTTTCAATGGGAATGGGAAGAATTGGGACAAAAATTGGAAAATTTTTAAGGGACTTTGAAAAAATTGCAACTGGAATTTTAGCAATTTTTTGACGTGAAATTGTAAACATGTGGACATGGATTTTGAAAATTCTAGAGAGAATTTTAAAAGCTTCAACAGAATTCCAACAATTTTGAGAGGGATTTGAAAAGTTTCAATGGGAATGGGAAGAATTGGGACAAAAATTGGAAAATTTTTAAGGGACTTTGAAAAAATTTCAACTGGAATTTTAGCAATTTTTTGACGTGAAATTGTAAACATGTGGACATGGATTTTGAAAATTCTAGAGAGAATTTTAAAAGCTTCAACAGAATTTCAACAATTTTGAGAGGGATTTGAGAAGTTTCAATGGGAATGGGAAGAATTGGGACAAAAATTGGAAAATTTTTAAGGGACTTTGAAAAAATTTCAACTGGATATTTTAGCAATTTTATGACGTGAAATTGTAAACATGTGGACATGGATTTTGAAAATTCTAGAGAGAATTTTAAAAGCTTCAACAGAATTCCAACAGTTTTGAGAGGGATTTGAAAAGTTTCAATGGGAATGGGAAGAATTGGGACAAAAATTGGAAATTATTTAAGGGACTTTGAAAAAATTTCAACTGGAATGTTAGCAATTTTTTGACGTGAAATTGTAAACATGTTGAAGTGGATTTTGAAAATTCTAGAGAGAATTTTAAAAGCTTCAACAGAATTTCAACAATTTTGAGAGGGATTTGAAAAGTTTCAATGGGAATGGGGAGAATTGGGACAAAAATTGGAAAATTTTTAAGGGACTTTGAAAAAATTTCAACTGGAATTTTAGCCATTTTTTGACGTGAAATTGTAATCATGTGGACATGGATTTTGAAAATTCTAGAGAGAATTTTAAAAGCTTCAACAGAATTTCAACAATTTTGAGAGGGATTTGAAAAGTTTCAATGGGAATGGGAAGAATTGGGACAAAAATTGGAAAATTTTTAAGGGACTTTGAAAAAATTGCAACTGGAATTTTAGCAATTTTTTGACGTGAAATTGTAAACATGTGGACATGGATTTTGAAAATCCTAGAGAGAATTTTAAAAGCTTCAACAGAATTTCAACAATTTTGAGAGGGATTTGAAAAGTTTCAATGGGAATGGGAAGAATCGGGATAAAAATTGGAAAATTTTTAAGGGACTTTGAAAAAATTTCAACTGGAATTTTAGCCATTTTTTGACGTGAAATTGTAAACATGTAGACGTGGACTTTGAAAATTCTAGAGAGAATTTTAAAAGCTTCAACAGAATTTCAACAATTTTGAGAGGGATTTGAAAAGTTTCAATGGGAATGGGAAGAATTGGGACAAAAATTGGAAAATTTGTAAGGGACTTTGAAAAAATTTCAACTGGAATTTTAGCAATTTTGACGTGAAATTGTAAACATGTGGACATGGTTTTTGAAAATTCTAGAGGGAAGTGTCAAACTTTCAATAGGATTTCAACAGTTTTGAGAGGGATTTGAAAAGTTTCAATGGGAATGGGAAGAATTGGGACAAAAATTGGAAAATTTTTAAGGGACTTTGAAAAAATTTCAACTGGAATTTTAGCAATTTTGACCTAAAATTGTAAACGTGTTGAAGTGGATTTTGAAAATTCTAGAGAGAATTTTAAAAGCTTCAACAGAATTCCAACAGTTTTGAGAGGGATTTGAAAAGTTTCAATGGGAATGGGAAGAATTGGGACAAAAATTGGAAATTATTTAAGGGACTTTGAAAAAATTTCAACTGGAATTTTAGCAATTTTTTGACGTGAAATTGTAAACATGTGGACATGGATTTTGAAAATTCTAGAGAGAATTTTAAAAGCTTCAACAGAATTTCCACAGTTTTGAGAGGGATTTGAAAAGTTTCAATGGGAATGGGAAGAATTGGGACAAAAATTGGAAAATTTTTAAAGGGACTTTGAAAAAATTTCAACTGGAATTTTAGCAATTTTTTGACGTGAAATTGTAAACATGTGGACATGGATTTTGAAAATCCTAGAGAGAATTTTAAAAGCTTCAACAGAATTTCAACAATTTTGAGAGGGATTTGAAAAGTTTCAATGGGAATGGGAAGAATCGGGATAAAAATTGGAAAATTTTTAAGGGACTTTGAAAAAATTTCAACT
>NW_028115318.1:0-16128 GCF_964273445.1 Streptopelia decaocto | reverse complement strand
ACACCCCGATCCCAAAGTGACCCCCCCCAAAAATAGGGTGACCCCCCCAACCACGGGGTGACCCCCAATCCCAAAGTGACCCCCCCCCCCCAAAAATGGGGTGACACCCCAAACCCCAGTTGTCCACCCCCCAAATTATGGGGTGACCTGCCAAACCCCAAGTGACCCCCCCAAACCCCAAGTGACCCCCCCAAAAATGGGATGACCCACAAACCCCAGGTGACCCCCCCAAACCCCAAGTGACCCCCCCCAAAAATGGGGTGACCTCCCCCCCAAAAATGGGGTGACCCACAAACCCCAGGTGACCCCCCCCAAACCCCAGGTGACCCCCCCAAACCATGGTGTGACCCCCCCAAAGTTGAGTGACCCCCAAACCCCAAGTAGCCCCCCCCAAATTATGGGGTGACCCCCCCCAAACTATGGGGTGACCCCCCCAAACTATGGGGCACCCCCCTAAACTCCAAGTTACCCCCCCAAATGGGGTACCCCCCCCAAAACCCCAGAGTGCCCCCCAAAACCAATGGGGTGCCCCCCCAAAACCAATGGGGTGCCCCCCCAAACTGTGGTTACCCCCCCAAATGTGGTGGCCCCCCCCAAACCCTGGGTTATCCCCCCCCAGACTATGGGGTGACCCCCCCAAACCCCGAGTTACCCCCCCAAAAACGGGGTGTCCGTGTCCCCCCCCACCTGTGTGTACTGTCCGTAGGTCTGTCCGGCGGGGGGGGGCTGGGGGGGCGGGTACCCCGAGTACCCCCCGTACCCCCCCCCGTAGTAACCGCTGTAGCCTTGGCTGTAACCCTGGGGGGGGCACGAGGTAACGGTGGGGGGGACACCCCAACAAAGGGGCTTTGGGGTGGGGGGACACCCCGAAAGGGGGGGGGCGGTACCTGCTGTGCTTGGCTGTAGCCCGGGGGGGCCGCGGTGCTGGGGGGGGGGTCCGGGGGGCTCTTGTAGCCGCTGCTGCCGGGGGGGGGGCTGCGCGTGTAGCTCCGGGCGGGGGGGGCGGAGTCGGGGGGGGCGGGGGGGGCGCCCCAGCGGGTGGGGGGGAAACCCCCCCGGGGGTAACCTGGGGGCACAGGGGGGAAATGAGGGGGGGGGGGTAAATTGGGGGGGGAATTATAAGGGGGAAATAACGGGGGGGGAAATAAAATTAGTAATTAAAATAATAAGGGGGGAATAATTGGGGGGAAATTATGGGGGAGAAATTATGGGGGGGGAAATAAGGGGGGGGAATTATGGGGGGGGAATAAGGCGGGAATTATGGGGGGGGGAATAGGGGGAAAATAATGGGGGGAATTAATGGGGGAAATTATGGGGGGGGGGAATTATGGGGGGGGAATAAAGTAATTAATAAAGAGGGAATAAATGGGGGGGAATAAAGAAGAAAGGGAGTAAATTGGGGGGGTAAATGGGGGGGAATAAATAATGGGGGAAATAAGGGGGGAGAAATGGGGGGGCAGTGGGGGGGATTGGGGGGTCACCCCGGGGGGGCCGCTCACCGCTGCCGTGGTTCTGGAAGGCGCCGCGGCTCGGGGGGGCGCTGGGGGGGGCGCGGGGGCGCGGTGCCCCCCCGGGGGGGCGCGGGGCGGGGGGGGGCGCGGCGCGGCGCCCCTCCTGGTTGTAGCGGCGCACGAGCGCGGCCGCCTGCTCCCGCGGCAGCTCCACGAAGCGCACGGCGTCCAGCAGCTCCCCCGCCTCGGGGAGGGAGAAGTTGGCTGGGGGGGGCACGGGGACAACGCAAAATTAGAAATTTGACATTTTAGATTTTGAAATTTTGAAATTTTGAAATTTTGAAATTTGAAATTTTGAAATTTTGAAATTTGAAATTTTGAAATTTTGAAATTTGAAATTTGAAATTTTGAAATTGGAAATTTCGAGATTTTTAAATTTTGAAGTTTGAAATTTTGAGAATTTGAAATTTGAATATTTGAATTTTCGAATTTTGAAATTTGAACTTTTGAATTTTGAAATTTGAAATTGGAAATGTTGAAATTTGAAATTCTGACATTTCAAATCTTGAAATCTGAAATCTTGACGTTTGGAATTTTGAAATTGGAAAATTTAGAAATTTTGAATTTTGACATTTCAAAATTTGAAATTTTGAGATTTGAAATTTTGAATTTCAAAATTTGAAACTTGAAATTTTGAAATTTCAATTTTCGAATGTTGACATTTTGGCATTTTGAATTTCGAAATTTTGAAATTTGAAATTTGGAAATTTGGAAATTCTGAATTTTGAAATTTGAAATTTTGAAATGTGCAATTTTGAAATTTGAAATTTTAGAAATTTCAAATTTTGAAATTTTGAATTTTGAAATTTCAAGTTTTGAAATTTCAAGTTTTGAAATTTTAAATTTTGAAATTTTGAATTTTGAAATATTGAAATTTGAAATTTTGAAAATTCGAAATCTGAAACTTGAAATTTTGAAAGAAATTTTGCTATTTGAAATTGGAAATGAATTTTTGAAAGAAATTTCGAATTTTGAAATTTGAATTTTCGATCTTTGACATTTTGAACTTTGAAATTTCAAAATATGAAATTTTGAATTTTGAAATTTCAGAATTTTAAATTTTGAAATTTGAGAATCTGAAATTTGAAAATTTGAATTTTGAAAATGTGAGATTTTAAAATGTGAAAACAAAATTTTGAAATTTGAAAATTTTTTATTTCCAAACCTTAAAATTTGAGATTTTTTGTAATTCCAAATTTTAGAATTTTCGATTTTTTGAATTTTCAAATGTTAACATTTTGGCTTTTTTGGATTTCCAAATTTTCATATTTTCGATTTTTTGAATTTCCAAGTTTTCAAATTTCAGATTTTTTGAATTTCAAATTTTCAAATTTAGATCTTTTTTATTTTCAATTTTTTAAAATTGTTGGTTTTTTTAATTTCCAAATTTTAACATTTTAACTTGTTTCAATTTCCAAACTTTAAAATTTCAAAATTTTTAGAATTTCCAAACATTAAAATTTTCGTTTTTTTTGAATTTCCAAATTTTGAAATTTGAATTTTTTTGAATTTCCAAGTTTTCAATGTTTTGAATTTCCAAAATTTTCAAACCTTATTAAATTCAAACCCGCGGATTTGCCCAAACCGCGGCGTTTTGTCCCCAAACGGGGGCTCACCCTTCATCTCCTGCAGCGCGTGGTCGGGCACGTCCTTGCCCTCGCGCTGCGTGCGCTGCAGCGTGCGCTGCCGCAGCTCCGCGTCGCTGGGGCACAGCACCACGGCCTCGCGCCGGAACCCCGCGAACGGCCGCAGCTTCCGGCGCCGCGCCGACCCGTACACGTTGGTCTGGGGAGAAATCACGGGGATTTGGTTAAAAACGGGGAAAAACGGGGAAAAACGGGCCAGAAACGGGGAAAAACGGGGGGAAACGGGCAAAGGGAACCCCAGGAACGGCCGCAGCTTCCGGCGCCGCGCCGACCCGGACACGTTGGTCTGGGGGGAAAATGGGGGGATTTGGTTAAAAACGGGGGAAAACGGGGAAAAACGGGCCAGGAACGGGGGAAAACGGGCCAGAAACGGGGAAAAACGGGGGGAAACGGGCAAAGGGAACCCCAGGAACGGCCGCAGCTTCCGGCGCCGCGCCGACCCGGACACGTTGGTCTGGGGGGAAATCACGGGGATTTGGTTAAAAACGGGGGAAAAACGGCGAAAAACAGACCAGAAACGGGGAAAAACGGGACAGGAATGGGGAAAAACGGGCCAGAAACGGGAAAAACGGGGGGAAACGGGCAAAGGGAACCCCAGGAACGGCCGCAGCTTCCGGCGCCGCGCCGACCCGGACACGTTGGTCTGGGGGGAAATCACGGGGATTTGGTTAAAAACGGGGAAAAACGGGGAAAAACAGACCAGAAACGGGGAAAAATGGGACAGGAATGGGGAAAAACGGGCCAGAAACAGGGAAAAACAGGGGGAAACGGGCAAAGGGAACCCCAGGAACGGCTGCAGCTTCCGGCGCCGCGCCGACCCGGACACGTTGGTCTGGGGAGAAATCACGGGGATTTGGTTAAAAACGGGGAAAAACGGGCCAGAAACGGGGAAAAACGGGCAAAGGGAACCCGCCAACCCAGACACGTTGGTCTGGGGAGAAAACGGGCCAAACCGGTTAAAAATGGGGGCAATGGGGGAAAAATGGGGGGAAAAGGGTCACACCCTGGGAACACCTGGAGACACTTGGGGACACCTGGGGACACCTGGGGACACTTTTGGGGCCACAGGGACACCTGGGGACACCTGGGGACACCTGGGGACGCGTCACCTGGTCCAGGATGCAGTTGCGGCGTTTCCACACCGCGATCTGGATGAGGCGGGAGAGGGACTGGGGACACTTTTGGGGCCACAGGGACACCCTGGGGACACTTGGGGACACCTGGGGACACTTGGGGACACTTGGGGACCCCTGGGGATGTGTCACCTGGTCCAGGATGTAGTTGCGGTGCTTCCTGGCCGCGATCTGGATGAGGCGGGTGAGGGACTGGGGACACTTTGGGAGCCATGGGGACACCTGGGGACACTTGGGGACACTTGGGGACCCCTGGGGACACCTGGGGACACCCGGGGCCGCATCACCTGGTCCAGGATGTAGTTGCGGCGCTTCCTGGCCACAATCTGGATGAGGCGGGTGAGGGACTGGGGACCCCCTGGGACACTTTGGGAGCCATGGGGACCCCTGGGGACACTTGGGGACACTTGGGGACACCTGGGGACACTCGGGGACACCCGGGGCCGCGTCACCTGGTCCAGGATGTAGTTGCGGCGCTTCCTGGCCACAATCTGGATGAGGCGGGTGAGGGACTGGGGACACTTTGGGAGCCATGGGGACACCTGGGGACACCTGGGGACACTTGGGGACCCCTGGGGACACGTCACCTGGTCCAGGATGTAGTTGCGGCGCTTCCTGGCCACAATCTGGATGAGGCGGGTGAGGGACTGGGGACCCCCTGGGACACTTTGGGGACGCCTGGGGACACTTGGGGACACCTGGGGACACCTGGGGACACTTGGGGACACTTGGGGACACCCTGGGGACACGTCACCTGGTCCAGGATGTAGTTGCGGCGCTTCCTGGCCGCGATCTGGATGGGGCGGGTGAGGGACTGGGGACCCCCTGGGACACTTTGGGAGCCATGGGGACACCCTGGGGACACTTGGGGACCCCTGGGGACACCTGGGGACACTTGGGGACCCCTGGGGACACGTCACCTGGTCCAGGATGTAGTTGCGGCGCTTGCGGGCGGCGATCTGGATGAGGCGGTTGAGGCACTGCGTGGCCTGCTGGATCAGCACGTCCCAGCGCCCCGCGTAGTTGCGCTGCCGCCGCAGCCCCATCACCTGGGGACGGGGACGTTGTCACCACGGGACGCGCGGGGACGCTCGGGGACGCTCGGGGACGCGCGGGGACGCCCGGGACGGCCCCTCACCCGCATCTTGTCCATGATGGCGTTGGTCCCCAGCACGTTGTACTTCTTGCCGGGGTTGGCGGCCGCGTGCTTCAGCGCCCACGTCGTCTTCCCCGCCGCCGGCAGCCCCACCATCATCAGGATCTGGGGACAGGGACGTGGCACCGCTGTCACTGGGGTCACCACGTCCCTGTGTCCCCTGTAGCCCCATCACCTCCCTGTGTGTCCCCAAAGTCCCCATGTCCCCACCTCGCACTTGGCCTCGCTGCGGGGCCCCATGTCCCCATTGTCACCAATGTCCCCAATGTCCCCCATGTCCCTGTCCCCATGTCCCCCAGTGTCCCCATTCCCCCAATGCCCCCACTGTCCCCAATGTCCTCATTCCCCACAATGTCCCCATTCCCCCCAATGTCCCCATTCCCCCCGTGTCCCCACCTCACAGTCAGCCATGCAGCGGGGCCCCATGTCCCCATTCCCCCCATTGCCCCCATTGTCTTCATGTCCCCATTCCCCCCATTGTCCCCCATGTCCCCATTCCCCCCATTGTCCCCATTGTCCCCGTGTCCCCACCTCGCAGTCGGCCTTGCAGCGGGGCCCCACGTCCCCATTCCCCCCACTGTCCCCATTCCCTGCAATGTCCCCAATGTCCCCACTGTCCCCATTCCCCCCGTGTCCCCACCTCACAGCTGGCCTTGCAGCGGGGCCCCATGTCCCCATTCCCCCCAATGTCCCCATTCCCCCAAAATGTCCCCATTCCCCCCAATGTCCCCAATGTCCCCACTGTCCCCATTCCCCCCGTGTCCCCACCTCGCAGTCGGCCTTGCAGCGGGGCCCCATGTCCCCATTGCCCCCAATGTCCCCATTGCCCCCAATGTCCCCAATGTCCCCATTCCCCCCAATGTCCCCATTCCCCCCAATGTCCCCATTGTCCCTGTGTCCCCACCTCGCAGTCGGCCTTGCAGCGGGGCCCCATGTCCCCATTCCCCCCAATGTCCCCATTGCCCCCAATGTCCCCAATGTCCCCATTGCCCCCAATGTCCCCCATGTCCCCATTGTCCCCCATTGTCCCCACCTCGCAGTCGGCCTTGCAGCGGGGCCCCATGTCCCCATTGCCCCCAATGTCCCCATTCCCCCCACTGTCCCCAATGTCCCCATTCCCCCCAATGTCCCCATTCCCCCCAATGTCCCCACTGTCCCCATGTCCCCATTCCGCCCATGTCCCCATTCCCCGCACTGTCCCCATTCCCTGCAATGTCCCCATTGTCCCCACGTCCCCACCACGCAGTCGGCCTTGCAGCGGGGCCCCATGTCCCCATTGCCCACAATGTCCCCAATGTCCCCATTGCCCCCAATGTCCCCCATTGTCCCCCATGTCCCCATTGTCCCCACCTCGCAGTTGGCCTTGCAGCAGGGCCCCATGCCCCCATTGTCCCCAATGTCCCCATTCCCCCCAATGTCCCCAATGTCCCCATTGCCCCCAATGTCCCCCATTCCCCCCACTGTCCCCATGTCCCCATTCCGCCCATGTCCCCATTCCCCCCACTGTCCCCATTCCCTGCAATGTCCCCAATGTCCCCATTGTCCCCACTGTCCCCGTGTCCCCACCTCGCAGTCGGCCTTGCAGCGGGGCCCCATGTCCCCATTGCCCCCAATGTCCCCATTGTCTTCATGTCCCCATTCCCCCCATTGTCCCCCATGTCCCCATTGTCCCCCATGTCCCCATTCCCCCCATTCCCCCCAATGTCCCCAATGTCCCCGTGTCCCCACCTCACAGCTGGCCTTGCAGCGGGGCCCCATGTCCCCATTGCCCCCAATGTCCCCATTCCCCCCAATGTCCCCAATGTCCCCATTGCCCCCAATGTCCCCCATTGTCCCCCATGTCCCCATTGCCCCCAATGTCCCCATTGCCCCCAATGTCCCCCATTGTCCCCCATGTCCCCATTGTCCCCCAATGTCCCCACCTCGCAGTCGGCCTTGCAGCGGGGCCCCATGTCCCCATTGCCCCCAATGTCCCCATTCCCCCCAATGTCCCCAATGTCCCCATTGCCCCCAATGTCCCCCATTGTCCCCCATGTCCCCATTGCCCCCAATGTCCCCATTGCCCCCAATGTCCCCATTCCCCCCAATGTCTCCAATGTCCCCATTCCCCCCAATGTCCCCAATGTCCCCATTGCCCCCAATGTCCCCCATTGTCCCCCATGTCCCCACTGTCCCCGTGTCCCCACCTCGCAGTCGGCCTTGCAGCGGGGCCCGGTGGTGCCGCGCACGCGCTGCGCCAGCGGCAGGTGCTGCAGGAAGGTGAAGCCGGGGGGCACGGCGGCCAGGGGCGCGTCGCGCTGCCCGAAGTTGAACTCCACGGCGCAGTTCTTCACCAGCACGTGCGGGAACAGCGCGCGGCCCCCCAGCTCCTCGCGCCGCAGCCGGAACGCCGCGCCCAGCCAGCGCCCGTTCTTCAGGAACGACAGCTCCACCGCGTCCCCCGCCTCGAAGTCCTGCGGGGACAATGGGGACATCGGGGTCAATGGGGACATCGGGGTCAATGGGGACACTGGGGTCAATGGGGACACTGGCCCAGCCAGCGCCCGTTCTTCAGGAACGACAGCTCCACCGCGTCCCCCGCCTCGAAGTCCTGTGGGGGCACCGGGGACAGTGGGGGCAATGGGGGGAATGGGGGGAATGGGGACACTGGGGTCAATGCGGGGAATGGGGACACTGGGGTCAATGGGGACATCGGGGTCAATGGGGGGAATGGGGACGTTGGGGTCAATGGGGACATTGGGGTCAATGGGGACATTGGGGTCAATGGGGACATTGGGGTCAATGGGGGGAATGGGGACATCGGGGTCAATGGGGACATCGGGGTCAATGGGGACATCGGGGTCAATGGGGGGAATGGGGACGTTGGGGTCAATGGGGACATCGGGGTCAATGGGGACATTGGGGTCAATGGGGGGAATGGGGACGTTGGGGTCAATGGGGACATCGGGGTCAATGGGGACATCGGGGTCAATGGGGGGAATGGGGACGTTGGGGTCAATGGGGACATCGGGGTCAATGGGGACATCGGGGTCAATGGGGGGAATGGGGACGTTGGGGTCAATGGGGACATTGGGGTCAATGGGGACATTGGGGTCAATGGGGACATTGGGGTCAATGGGGGGAATGGGGACATCGGGGTCAATGGGGACATCGGGGTCAATGGGGACATCGGGGTCAATGGGGGGAATGGGGACGTTGGGGTCAATGGGGACATCGGGGTCAATGGGGACATCGGGGTCAATGGGGGGAATGGGGACGTTGGGGTCAATGGGGACATCGGGGTCAATGGGGACATCGGGGTCAATGGGGACATTGGGGACGTTGGGGTCCATGGGGACACCGGGGTCCATGGGGGGAATGGGGACATCAGGGGGAATGGGGACATCAGGGGGAATGGGGACACTGAGGAGACAAGGAGAGGACGCGGTGACATGGAGATGCAGGGACATGGAGACACGGGGACACGGGGACATGGGGACACATGGACATGGAGACACGGGGACATGGGGACACGGGGACACATGGACATGGGGACACGGGGACACATGGACATGGGGACACGGGGACATGGGGACACGGGGACATGGGGACACGGGGACACAGGGACATGGAGACATGGGGACACAGGGATGCAGGGACACGGAAACACGGGGACACGGAAACATGGGGACACGGAGACACGGGGACACGGAGACATGGGGACACGGGGACACGGGGATGTGGGGACACGGGGATGTGGGGACAAGGGGATGTGGGGACAAGGGGACATGAGGACACGGGGACATGAGAAAACACGGACGTGGGGACACAAGGATGCAGGGACACGGGGACACGGGGACGCGGGGACACGGGGACGTGGGGTCAGACGGATGTGGGGACACACGGACGCGGGGACACGGGGACGCAGTGACGTGGGAACATGGAGACGCGGGGATGTGGGAACACGGGGACACAGAGACACGGGGACACACGGACAGACACACAGCCAGACCAGCAGGCAGGCGATGACGTCGTTCTCGGCGAAGGGCTCCCCGTAGCTCTCGAACCGGCTGTCCGTCGACTTCTTGGCCGTGCCGCCGTAACCGTACGAGAACGGCTCCTCCCCTGGGGACAGCACCGTGTCCCCAACCCGGGACACCGCGGGACACCACGGGACACCCCCGACCCGCGGGGACACCCCCAGACCCGCGGGGACACACACACCCCAGTGTCCCCCAAACCGTACGAGAACGGCTCCTCCCCTGGGGACAGCACCGTGTCCCCAACCCGGGACACCGCGGGACACCACGGGACACCCCCGACCCGCGGGGACACCCCCAGACCCACGGGGACACCCCTGAGCCCACAGGGACACCCCTGAGCCCCAGGGACACCCCCAGACCCACGGGGACACCCCTGAGCCCACAGGGACACCCCAGACCCCCAGGGACACCCCAGACCCACCGGGACACCCCCAGACCCACAGGGACACCCCCAGACCCACAGGGACACCCCCACCCCAGCGTCCCCCAAACCGTAGAACAGCTCCTCCCCTGGGACAGCGCCGCACCGATGTCCCCAACCCCGGGGACACCCCCAGGACACCCCCACGGTCCCCAAACCCCCCGGGGGGTCACAGACCCCCCAGTGTCCCCGAGTCCCTCAGACACACGCACCACCCCCAACGTCCCCAAGTGCCCAGGGAGGGGACAGACCCCCCAGTGTCCCCATGTCCCCAGTGTCCCTGATGTCCCCGATGTCCCCAAATGTCCCCAGATGTCCCCTACCCAGCTGGGTGCTGCAGGAGTCCAGGGACCAGCCCACGCGCACCACGTGTGGGTCGGGCTCCGTGGGGGGCAGGTGCTTGACGGGAATCTCCTCGTTAACCTGCGCACGTAACGAGCTTGGGACACCGGGGGGGACGGGGACACCGGGGGGGACGGGGACATGGGCGTGGGGACGGGGACATGGGTGTGGGGATGGGGACACCGGGGCGGGGACAAGGACATGGGCGTGGGGACGGGGACAGCGGGGCGGGGATGGCTGTCACCATGTCGGGGACAGTGTCACCGTGTTGGGGATGGTTGGGGCCGGCGTCACCGTGTTGGGGACAGTTGGAGATGGTGTCACCGTGTCGGGGATGGTTGGGGCCGGCGTCACCGTGTTGGGGACAGTTGGAGATGGTGTCACTGGGTTGGGGACAGCTGGGGATGGTGTCACCGGCTTGGGGACAGCTGGGGATGGTGTCACCGTGTCGGGGATGGTCAGGGCTGGTGTCACCGTGTCGGGGCTGGCGTCACCGTGTTGGGGACAGTAAGGGCCAGTGTCATCAGGTCAGGGATGGCTGGGGATGGTGTCACCGTGTCAGGGACAGTCGGGGCCGGTGTCACCTGGTCGGGGATGGTTGGGGCCGGTTGGGGACAGTCAGAGCTGGTGTCACCTGGTCGGGGATGGCTGGGGACAGTCGGGGACAGTCGGAGCTGGTGTCACCGGGTAGGGGATGGTTGGGGACAGTCGGAGCTGGTGTCACCTGGTTGGGGATGGTCGGGGCCGGTTGGGGCCAGTCGGGGCCGGTGTCACCGGGTCAGGGATGGCTGGGGCCGGCTGGGGACAGTCGGGGCCGGTGTCACCGTGTCAGGGATGGCTGGGGCCGGTTGGGGACAGTCGGAGCTGGTGTCACCGGGTCAGGGATGGCTGGGGCCGGTTGGGGACAGGGTCTGTCACCCACCTTGACCTCGTAGCAGACGCGGCCGTGCCGCGCGCCGTAGGTGGCCCGCGCCCCCGCCCACAGGTAGGCGAAGCCCTCGATGGTCAGCGGGTACCCGCTGTACCGGTCCCGCGCCACCTTGAAGTGCAGGTCGCAGTTGTCTGGGGACACAGCGCAGCGGGGGGGTCACAAAACCAGCCCCCCGAGCCCCCCAGACTGGGGACACACACGTGTCGATGTCCCCCGAGCCCCCCCCAGGTTTGGGGACGCTCACAGGTGTCGATGGCCACCAGCGTGTCATCGAAGTCGTCCTCCTCGTCCTCGGCCGGCCGGCTGCGGGGAGCGGCCCCTGGGGGCAACGGGGGCACAGGGAAACTGGGGTGTCGGCATGGGGGGAGTGGGGGCACAGGGACCGGGGGGGGCACAGGGACCCGGGGCGGGGGGGCACAGGGACCCACATAGAATGGGGGACACCGGGGGGGGGGACACAGGGACCCGGAGGGGGTGCACAGGGACCCACATAGATTGGGGGACCCGGGGGGGGCACAGGGGAAATTGGGGTGTCAGCATGGGGGAGTGGGGACACAGGGACCGGGGGGGCACAGGGACCCAGCCAGGGGGACACAGGGACCCACATAGAATGGGGACCTGGGGGGGACACAGGGACCAGGGGGGGCACAGGGACCCGGGGGGGGCACAGGGACCCGGGCGGGGGCACAGGGACCCGGGGCGGGGGGGCACAGGGACCCACATAGAATGGGGGACCCGGGGGGGGGACACAGGGACCCACATAGAATGGGGGACCCGGGGGGGGGACACAGGGACCTACATAGAATGGGGGACCCGGGGGGGGCACAGGGACCCAGGGGGGGACACAGGGACCCACATAGATTGGGGACCCGGGGGGGGGCACAGGGACCCTGAGGGAAGGGGGTGTCACTTGGGGGGTCGCCTGGGGGGGGTGACAGGGGGGTCCCGGGGGGTCGCGGGGGGGGGGGTCACCCACCTCTTGTCCTCGCGGTGCTCGTAGAAGCCCCTCCCCCGCTCCTCGAAGGGCCGTTTGCGCGGGGGGGGGTGCGGGGGGGCCGCGAAGGCTCCGGCGCCGCGAATCCCCCCCCGGGGGAGGGTTGTAGGTGGGGGGGGGCGCGGGTAGGCGGGGGGGGGGTTGTAGGTGGGAGGGGGGGTGCTGTAGGCGGGGGAGGGGCGCTGTAGGTGGGGGGGGGCGGCGCGCTGTAATTTGGGGGGGTGCCGTAGGTGGGGGGGGGGACGCTGAACCCCCCCGGCGGGGCGGGAAACGCCACGGGGGGGGGCGGGGGGGCACGGGGTAACCGGCGTTGAAGGTGGGAGGCGGGGGGGGGATGTTGTAAGGGGGGGCGGCGTAATTGGGGGGGGGGACGGTGTAGGGGGGGGCGGGGGGGTCGTCGGGTTCGGCTCCGGGAGCTTCATCTCTGCGGGGGGGGAAGAGCGAGGGGAGGGGGGGAGGGGGGGGGCGCGGCTCCGGGGTCACCGCGGGGTCACCGGCCCCCCCCCCGCCCTACCGGGGTGCTCGTGCTCCGGGGGGCGCCGCTCGAGGGACGACTCGGCCGCGGGGGGGGGCGCGGGGGGGCGGGGGGCGGGGGGGCACCTGCGGAACGGGGAGAGCGGGAAACCGCGTCAGAACCCGCGCGGGGGGGGGCACGGGGGGGGCACACTAATGGGGGTCCCATGTCAATGGGGGTCCCACAGCAATGGGGGGGGCACATTAATGGGGGACTCACATCAATGGGGGGGCACATTAATGGGGGACTCACATCAATGGGGGGGGCACATTAATAGGGGACTCACATTAATGGGGGGGCACATCAATGGGGGGGCACATTAATGGGGGTCCCACATTAATAGGGGGGCACATTAATGGGGGACTCACATCAATGGGGGGGGCACATTAATGGGGGTCCCACATTAATAGGGGGGCACATTAACGGGGGACTCACATCAATGCGGGGGGGCACGTTAATGGGGTCTCACATCAATGCGGGGGGGCACGTTAATGGGGTCTCACATCAATGGGGGGGCATGTTAATGGGGGTCCCACATGGTTCCCATGTCAGTGGGGGGGGAGCACATCAATTGGGGGTTCCCATGTCAACTGGGGGGTTCCCATGTCAATTGCGGGGGGGGGAACACCTTGAGAGAACTGGGGGGGGACCCTGAGAGAACTGGGGGGGACCCTGAGAGAACTGGGGGGGGAAGAACCCTGAGAGAACTGGGGGGGGGACACCCTGAGAGAACTGGGGGGGGGACACCCTGAGAGAACTGGGGGGGGGACACCCTGAGAGAACTGGGGGGGGAACCCTGAGAGAACTGGGCGGGGGGGGAAGGACCCTGAGAGAACTGGGGGGGAAGGACCCTGAGAGAACTGGGGGGGGAACCCTGAGAGAACTGGGGGGGGGGGGGGACCCTGAGAGAACTGGGGGGGGGGGACCCTGAGAGAACTGGGGGGGGGGACCCTGAGAGAACTGGGGGGGGGAAGGACCCTGAGAGAACTGGGGGGGGACCCTGAGAGAACTGGGGGGGGGACACCCTGAGAGAACTGGGGGGGGGACACCCTGAGAGAACTGGGGGGGGGACACCCTGAGAGAACTGGGGGGGGAACCCTGAGAGAACTGGGCGGGGGGGAAGGACCCTGAGAGAACTGGGGGGGGAAGGACCCTGAGAGAACTGGGGGGGGGGACCCTGAGAGAACTGGGGGGGGGGGGACCTGAGAGAACTGGGTGGGGAGGGAGACCCTGAGAGAACTGGGGGGGGAACCCTGAGAGAACTGGGGGGGGACCCTGAGAGAACTGGGGGGGGGACCCTGAGAGAACTGGGGGGGGAACCCTGAGAGAACTGGGGGGGGAAGGACCCTGAGAGAACTGGGGGGGGGACCCTGAGAGAACTGGGGGGGGAAGGACCCTGAGAGAACTGGGGGGGGGACCCTGAGAGAACTGGGGGGGGGACCCTGAGAGAACTGGGGGGGGGGAAGGACCCTGAGAGAACTGGGGGGGGGGAAGGACCCTGAGAGAACTGGGGGGGGAAGGACCCTGAGAGAACTGGGGGGGGGACACCCTGAGAGAACTGGGGGGGGGGAACCCTGAGAGAACTGGGGGGGGACCCTGAGAGAACTGGGGGGGGACCCTGAGAGAACTGGGGGGGGGAACCCTGAGAGAACTGGGGGGGGGAACCCTGAGAGAACTGGGGGGGAAGGACCCTGAGAGAACTGGGGGGAAGGACCCTGAGAGAACTGGGGGGGGGAAGGACCCTGAGAGAACTGGGGGGGGAAGGACCCTGAGAGAACTGGGGGGGGGAAGGACCCTGAGAGAACTGGGGGGGGGAACCCTGAGAGAACTGGGGGGGGAAGGACCCTGAGAGAACTGGGGGGGGGGAACCTGAGAGAACTGGGGGGGGGGAACCCTGAGAGAACTGGGGGGGAAGGACCCTGAGAGAACTGGGGGGGGAAGAACCCTGAGAGAACTGGGGGGGGGGACCCTGAGAGAACTGGGGGGGAACCCTGAGAGAACTGGGGGGGGGGAACCCTGAGAGAACTGGGGGGGGAAGGACCCTGAGAGAACTGGGGGGGGGCACCCTGAGAGAACTGGGGGGGGGGACCCTGAGAGAACTGGGGGGGGGGGACCCTGAGAGAACTGGGGGGGGAAGGACCCTGAGAGAACTGGGGGGGGGAAGGACCCTGAGAGAACTGGGGGGGGGAGGGAGCCTGAGAGAACTGGGGGGGGACCCTGAGAGAACTGGGGGGGGACCTGAGAGAACTGGGGGGGGACCCTGAGAGAACTGGGGGGGGACCCTGAGAGAACTGGGGGGGGGACCCTGAGAGAACTGGGGGGGGAAGGACCCTGAGAGAACTGGGGGGGGAAGGACCCTGAGAGAACTGGGGGGGGGGGGACCCTGAGAGAACTGGGGGGGGAAGGACCCTGAGAGAACTGGGGGGGGAAGGACCCTGAGAGAACTGGGGGGGAAGGACCCTGAGAGAACTGGGGGGGGGGAACCCTGAGAGAACTGGGGGGGGAAGGACCCTGAGAGAACTGGGGGGGGAAGGACCCTGAGAGAACTGGGGGGGGGAGGACCCTGAGAGAACTGGGGGGGGAACCCTGAGAGAACTGGGGGGGGAAGGACCCTGAGAGAACTGGGGGGGGGGGACCCTGAGAGAACTGGGGGGGGAACCCTGAGAGAACTGGGGGGGGAAGGACCCTGAGAGAACTGGGGGGGGAAGGACCCTGAGAGAACTGGGGGGGGGGGAACCCTGAGAGAACTGGGGGGGGAAGGACCCTGAGAGAACTGGGGGGGGAAGGACCCTGAGAGAACTGGGGGGGGAAGGACCCTGAGAGAACTGGGGGGGGGAAGGACCCTGAGAGAACTGGGGGGGGAGACCTGAGAGAACTGGGGGGGGGGAGGAACCCTGAGGAGAACTGGGGGGGGAAGGACCCTGAGAGAACTGGGGGGGGGAAGGACCCTGAGAGAACTGGGGGGGGGAAGGACCCTGAGAGAACTGGGGGGGGGGAACCCTGAGAGAACTGGGGGGGAAGGACCCTGAGAGAACTGGGGGGGGGAAGGACCCTGAGAGAACTGGGGGGGGAAGGACCTGAGAGAACTGGGGGTGGGGGAACCCTGGAGAGAACTGGGGGGGAAGGACCCTGAGAGAACTGGGGGGGGAAGGACCTGAGGAGAACTGGGGGGGGGAAGGACCTGAGAGAACTGGGGGGGGGAAGGACCCTGAGAGAACTGGGGGGGGAAGGACCCTGAGAGAACTGGGGGGGGAAGAACCCTGAGAGAACTGGGGGGGGGACCCTGAGAGAACTGGGGGGGGAACCCTGAGAGAACTGGGGGGGGAACCCTGAGAGAACTGGGGGGGGGAAGGACCCTGAGAGAACTGTGAAGACTGGGGGGGGGGACCCTGAGAGAACTGGGGGGGGGGGGACCCTGAGAGAACTGGGGGGGGGAAGGACCCTGAGAGAACTGGGGG
>NW_028115319.1:0-12891 GCF_964273445.1 Streptopelia decaocto | reverse complement strand
ATGGGTCCCTATGGGGTCTCTGTGGGTCCCTATGGGGTCTCTATAGGTCTCTATGGGGTCTCCATGGGTCTCTATGGGGTCTCTATGGGTCCCTATGGGCTATCTATAGGTCTCTATGGGGTCTCTATGGTCTCTATGGGGGTCTATGGTTTCTGTGGGTCTCTATGGGTCCCTATGGGGTATCTATGGGTATCTATGGGGTATCTATAGGTCTCTATGGGGTCTCTATGGGTCCCTATGGGGTCTCTATGGGTCCCTATGGGGTATCTATGGGTCTCTATGGGGTATCTATGGGTCCCTATGGCTCTGCCCCCCAGGTCACCATGTGAGGATGTTCAGTCCGGACGAGTCCCCCGAGGGGTCGCCCCCCTCCAGCCGCCCCGGGACCCCCCCCCAGGGTGAGACCCCAAATCACCCCCAAAATACCCCCCAAAATACCCCGAAACCACCCCAAATCACCCCAAAATCACCCCAAACCACCCCAAAATACCCCAAAACCACCCCAAATCACCCCAAAATCACCCCAAACCACCCCAAAATACCCCAAAACCACCCAAAATCACCCCCAAATCACCCCAAATCACCCCCAAAACACCCCAAAACCACCCCAAAATCACCCCAAATAGGTGAGACCCCATTTCCTGTCCCCCCCATATCTTGTCACGTTTCCTCTCCCCCCCCATTTCCTCCCCCCCCATTTCCTCCCCCCCCATTTCCTCCCCCCCCATTTCCTCCCCCCCCATTTCCTCTCCCCCCCATTTCCTCTCCCCCCCATTTCCTCCCCCCCCATTTCCTCCCTCCCACCATTTCCTGTCCCATTTCCTCCCCCCCCATTTCTTGTCCCCCCCCATTTCCTCTCCCCCCCATTTCCCATCTCATTTCCTGTGCCCCCCCATTTCCTGTTCCTCCCTCATTTCTTATCCCCCCCCTTTCCTGTCCCCCTCATTTCCTGTCCCCCCCATTTCCCATGCCCTCCCCATTTCCCATCCCCCCCATTTCCCATCCCCCCCAATTCCCATCCCCTCCCCGTTTCCCATCCCCCCCATTTCCCATCCCCCCCATTTCCCATCCCCCCCATTTCCCGTCCCCCCTATTTCCCGTCCCCCCCATTTCCTATCCCATTTCCCATCCCCCCATTTCCCGTCCCATTTCCCATCCCCCCATTGTCCCCCCCCCCCATTTCCCGTCCCCCCTGTGTCCTGACCCCCATTTCCTGTCCCCCCCCCCAGATCCCGCGGGGGGGTCGGGGCCGTCGGGGGGTCCCGGGGTCCCCCCTGGATTCCGGGGGCGCTCCCGCTCGGCCCCCCCCGTGCTCTGGGCAGCGCGGAGGTTCGGGAGACGCCTGCGGCGCATGAGCGACGAGTTCCAGCTGCAGGTGACAACGGGGACATTGGGGACATTGGGGGCAATGGGGACATTGGGGGCAATGGGGGCATTGGGGACATTGGGGGCGATGGGGACATTGGGGGCATTGGGGGCATTGGGGGCAATGGGGACAATGGGGACAATGGGGACAATGGGGGCGATGGGGACATGGGAGGCGATGGGGACATGGGGGGCAATGGGGACATGGGGGACAATGGGGACATTGGGGGCGATGGGGACATTGGGGGCAATGGGGACATTGGGGGCAATGGGGACATGGGGGGCAATGGGGACATTGGGGGCAATGGGGGGCGATGGGGACATGGGGGGCAATGGGGACGTTGGGGGCAATGGGGACATTGGGGACATGGGGGACAATGGGGACATTGGGGGCAATGGGGGCAATGGGGACGATGGGGGCAATGGGGACGTTGGGGACACTGGGGGCATTGGGGGCATTGGGGGCAATGGGGACATGGGGGACAATGGGGACATTGGGGGCGATGGGGACATTGGGGGCAATGGGGACATTGGGGGCAATGGGGGCGATGGGGGCAATGGGGACATGGGGGGCAATGGGGACATTGGGGGCAATGGGGGCAATGGGGACATTGGGGACAATGGGGACATTGGGGGCGATGGGGACATTGGGGGCAATGGGGGCAATGGGGGCATTGGGGACATTGGGGGCAATGGGGACAATGGGGACAATGGGGGCAATGGGGACATTGGGGACATTGGGGTCACATGGGGGGCAATGGGGACATTGGGGACAATGGGGACAATGGGGGCGATGGGGACATTGGGGGCAATGGGGACATTGGGGGCAATGGGGACATTGGGGTCACATGGGGGGCAATGGGGGCATTGGGGGCAATGGGGGCAATGGGGACATTGGGGACAATGGGGGCGATGGGGACATTGGGGACATGGGGGGCAATGTGGGCAATGGGGACAATGGGGACATTGGGGTCACATGGGGGGCAATGGGGACATTGGGGGCGATGGGGACATTGGGGGCAATGGGGACATGGGGGGTAATGGGGGCAATGGGGACATTGGGGACAATGGGGACAATGGGGGCGATGGGGACATTGGGGGCAATGGGGGCAATGGGGGCATTGGGGGCAATGGGGACATTGGGGACAATGGGGACAATGGGGGCAATGGGGACATTGGGGGCAATGGGGGCAATGGGGACAATGTGGGGACATTGGGGGCAATGGGGACATTGGGGGCAATGGGGGGCGATGGGGACATTGGGGGCAATGGGGACATTGGGGGCAATGGGGGCAATGGGGACATTGGGGACATTGGGGGCAATGGGGACATTGGGGGCAATGGGGACAATGGGGACATTGGGGGCAATGGGGACATTGGGGGCAATGGGGGCAATGGGGACATTTGGGGGGCAATGGGGACATTGGGGACAATGGGGACAATGGGGACAATGGGGACATTGGGGGCAATGGGGGCAATGGGGACATGGGGGGCAATGGGGACAATGGGGGCAATGGGGACAATGGGGACATTGGGGGGACATGGGGGGCAATGGGGACATTGGGGGCAATGGGGACATTGGGGACAATGGGGGCAATGGGGACATTGGGGACATTGGGGACATTGGGGGCAATGGGGACATTGGGGGCAATGGGGACAATGGGGACAATGGGGACATTGGGGACATTGGGGGCAATGGGGACATTGGGGACATTGGGGACATTGGGCTGTTGGTGACACTGTTGTCCCCTCCCCCCCAGGTTCTCCCACGACCCAAAAGCGTCGGGGGGACCCCGGGGGGGTGGGGGAGGGGCTGGCGGGAAACGCTGCGGGCGTGGTGGGGGCCACGCCCCTCCCCCCCCTCCTGACCCCGCCCCCTGACCCCACCCCCCAACCCCACCCACCCGGCGTCCCGCCAATCCGGAGCCACACCCACCATGGAAAGCTCCGCCCATTGGGAGACACGCCAATCAAGAGGCTCCGCCCACCCGGAAACCCCGCCCATTGGGAGGCGAACCAATCAGGAGCTACGCCCGCCCTGAAGCCCCTCCCATTGGGTGACCCGCCAATCACGAGGCTCTGCCCACCCGGAAGCCACGCCCATTGGGAGATGCACCAATCAGGAGCCACAACCATGGGGAAGCTCCGCCCCCTTTTAACCCCACCCCCCAAACCCTGGGGAGGCGTCAATTAAAAAATGCTGATTTTTAGTGTTTTTTAAACCGTTTTGCGGCCATTTCACCTTAAAATGGGGGGGGGGGGTCACCCCCAATATGGGGGGGGGGGAATCAAGGGGACACCCCCCCAAAAACTATGGGGAGACCCCCCAAAATCAATGGGGGGTCCCCAAATCCACAGGATTGTCCATAAAGAATAGAGACTTTTATTATACAAAGTGTGGGGGGGGTCAGATTTGAGGCCCCCCCCCCCCGAACTCCTGGGTCCCTTCTGAACTCTTTGCTCCTTTAAGAGCAGCTGTTGCCCCTTTAAGACTGGCCATCGCCCCTTTAAGAGTGGGCGTGTCCCACTGCGCTCCCCGTTACCGCTTTAAGAGAGGCCGTTGCCCCTTTAAGATCGGCCAGGGCCCCTTTAGGACCGGCCATCGCCCCTTTAAGCCCAGGCGCGTCCCCCCCCTCGCTCCCCGTTACCCCTTCAAGCGCTGCCATTGCCCCTTTAAGAGCGCTCATTGCCGCTTTAAGCGCGTCCCCCCTCTCTCCCCGTTACCCCTTTAAGCGCTGCCATCGCCCCTTTAAGAGCGCTCATCGCCCGTTTAAGAGCGTCCCCCCCCCCCCGTTACCCCTTTAAGCGCTGCCATCGCCCCTTTAAGAGTCTTCATTGCCGCTTTAAACGCATCCCCCCCCCCCCCCCATCGCCCCTTTAAGAGCGCTCATCCCCCCTTTAAGCGCGTCCCCCCTCTCTCCCCGTTACCCCTTTAAGAGGGTCCCTTTCCCGAACTCCTGGGTCCCTCCCGAACTCCTGGGTCCCTTCCCGCACTCCTGGGTCCCTTCCCGCACTCCTGGGTCCCCTCCCGAACTCCCGGGTCCCTTTCCCGAACTCCTGGGTCCCTCGGGGCACTCCTGGGTCCCTTGGGGTCCCCCCCTCTCTCCCCGTTACCCCTTCAAGCGCTGCCATCGCCCCTTTAAGAGCGCTCATCGCCCCTTCAAACGCATCCCCCCCTCTCTCCCCATCGCCCCTTTAAGAGCGCTCATCGCCGCTTTAAGCGCGTCCCCCCTCTCTCCCCGTTACCCCTTTAAGCGCTGCCATCGCCCCTTTAAGAGCGCTCATCGCCCCTTTAAGAGCGTCCCCCCTCTCCCCGTTACCCCTTCAAGCGCTTCCATCGCCCCTTTAAGAGCGTCCCCCCCCTCCCCGTTACCCCTTTAAGCGCTGCCATCGCCCCTTTAAGAGCGCTCATCGCCCCTTCAAACGCATCCCCCCCTCTCTCCCCATCGCCCCTTTAAGAGCGCTCATCGCCCCTTTAAGCGCGTCCCCCCTCTCTCCCCGTTACCCCTTTAAGAGGGTCCCTTTCCCGAACTCCTGGGTCCCTCCCAAACTCCTGGGTCCCTTCCCGCACTCCTGGGTCCCCTCCCGAACGCCTGGGTCCCCTCCTGAACTTCCGGGTCCCTTTCCCGAACTCCTGGGTCCCTCGGGGCACTCCTGGGTCCCTTGGGCCCCCCCTCTCTCCCCGTTACCCCTTCAAGCGCTGCCATCGCCCCTTTAAGAGCGCTCATCGCCCCTTCAAACGCATCCCCCCTCTCTCTCCCCATCGCCCCTTTAAGAGCGCTCATCGCCGCTTTAAGCGCGTCCCCCCCTCTCTCCCTGTTACCCCTTTAAACGCTGCCATCGCCCTTTTAAGAGCGCTCATCGCCCGTTTAAGAGCGTCCCCCCCCCCGTTACCCCTTTCAGCGCTGCCATCGCCCATTTAAGAGCGCTCATCGCCGCTTTAAGCGCGTCCCCCCCTCTCCCCGTTACCCTTTTAAGCGCTGCCATCCCCCCTTTAATCGCGTCCCCCCCCCCGTTACCCCTTTAAGCGCTGCCATCGCCCATTTAAGAGCGCTCATCGCCGCTTTAAGCGCGTGCCCCCCTCTCCCCGTTACCCCTTTAAGCGCTGCCATCCCCCCTTTAATCGCGTCCCCCCCCCCGTTACCCCTTTCAGCGCTGCCATCGCTCCTTTAAGAGCGCTCATCGCCGCTTTAATCGCGTCCCCCCACTCTCCCCATCGCCCCTTTAAGCGCGTCCCCCCCCATCGCCCCTTTAAGAGCGCTCATCGCCGCTTTAAGCGCGTCCCCCCTCTCTCCCCGTTACCCCTTCAAGCGCTTCCATCGCCCCTTTAAGAGCGTCCCCCCCCCCCGTTACCCCTTTAAGCGCTGCCATCGCCCCTTTAAGAGCGCTCATCGCCCCTTCAAACGCATCCCCCCCTCTCTCCCCATCGCCCCTTTAAGAGCGCTCATCGCCGCTTTAAGCGCATCCCCCCCCTCTCTCCCCGTTACCCCTTTAAGAGGGTCCCTTTCCCGAACTCCTGGGTCCCTCCCGACCTCCTGGGTCCCTCCCGAACTCCTGGGTCCCTCCCGACCTCCTGGGTCCCCTCCTGAACTCCCGGGTCCCTTTCCCGAACTCCTGGGTCCCTTGGGGCATGCTTGGGGCATTCCTGGCTCCCTTCCCGAACTCCTGGGTCCCTCGGGGCACTCCTGGGTCCCTTGGGGCCCCCCTCTCTCCCCGTTACCCCTTCAAGCGCTGCCATCGCCCCTTTAAGAGCGCTCATCGCCCCTTCAAACGCATCCCCCCCTCTCTCCCCATCGCCCCTTTAAGAGCGCTCATCGCCGCTTTAAGCGCGTCCCCCCCTCTCTCCCCGTTACCCCTTTAAGAGGGTCCCTTTCCCGAACTCCTGGGTCCCTTTCCCGAACTCCTGGGTCCCTCCCGAACTCCTGGGTCCCTCCCGCACTCCTGGGTCCCTTCCCGCACTCCTGGGTCCCCTCCCGAACTCCTGGGTCCCCCCCGAACTCCCGGGTCCCTTTCCCGAACTCCTGGGTCCCTCGGGGCACTCCTGGGTCCCTTGGGGTCCCCCCCACTCCCCGTTACCCTTTAAGCGCTTCCATCGCCCCTTTAAGCGCGTCCCCCCCCCCGTTACCCCTTTCAGCGCTGCCATCGCTCCTTTAAGAGCGCTCATCGCCGCTTTAATCGCGTCCCCCCACTCCCCCCATCGCCCCTTTAAGCGCGTCCCCCCCCCATCGCCCCTTTAAGAGCGTCCCCCTTTAACCTCCCCCTCACCCCCCTCCCCACTCCCCCCTCCCCTCAGGGGGCGTGGCCGTCCCTCCCCTCAGTGGGCGTGGCCGTCCCTCCCCGCAGTGGGCCTGGCCGTCCCTCCCCGCCGGCCTCATTTCCGGTTCCGGCGCCATGGCGGCGCCGCCGGGTCCCGCTCCGCGCGTCGCGTTCGCTCCGAGCGGCCCCGGGCCGGCGGATCCCGAGGCCCCGGAGGCCCCGGCGGGTCCCGAGGAGGCTCCGGAGGCCCCGGGCCGGCGCCAGGGGAAGGTCACGGTTCGCTACGACCGGCGGGAGCTGCGGAAGCGCCTGCACCTGGAGGAATGGATCCTGCAGCAGCTCACGGCGCTGTTCGACTGCGCGGTGAGGAAAGGGGGGGGCCCTGGGGCATTCCTGGGTCCCTCGGGGCACTCCGGGGTCCCTCGGGGCATTCCGGGGTCCCTCGGGGCATTCCGGGGTCCATTGGGGCACGCCGGGGTCCATTGGGGCATTCCTGGGTCCCTCGGGGCATGCCTGGGTCCATTGGGGCATGCCTGGGTCCATTGGGGTATTCCTGGGTCCTTCGGGGCACGCCGGGGTCCCTCGGGGCATGCCTGGGTCCATTGGGGCATGCCTGGGTCCCTCGGGGCATTCCTGGGTCCCTCGGGGCACGCCAGGGTCCATTGGGGCATTCCTGGGTCCATTGGGGCATTCCTGGGTCCATTGGGGCATTTCTGGGTCCCTCGGAGCACACCGGGGTCCATTGGGGCATTCCTGGGTCCCTCGGGGCATTCCTGGGTCCCTCGGGGCACGCCGGGGTCCATTGGGGCATTCCTGGGTCCATTGGGGCACTCCTGGGTCCCTCAGGGCACGCCGGGGTCCATTGGGGCATTCCTGGGTCCCTCGGGGCACACCGGGGTCCATTGGGGCATTCCTGGGTCCCTCGGGGCATTCCTGGGTCCATTGGGGCATTCCTGGGTCCATTGGGGCATTCCTGGGTCCATTGGGGCAATCCTGGGTCCCTCGGGGCACGCCGGGGTCCATTGGGGCATGCCTGGGTCCCTCGGGGCACACCGGGGTCCATTGGGGCATTCCTGGGTCCCTCAGGGCACGCCGGGGTCCATTGGGGCATGCCTGGGTCCCTCGGGACATTCTTGGGTCCATTGGGGCATTCCTGGGTCCATTGGGGCATTCCTGGGTCCATTGGGGCACGCCTGGGTCCTTCGGGGCACGCCTGGGTCCTTCGGGGCACGCCTGGGTCCTTCGGGGCACGCCTGGGTCCTTCGGGGCACGCCTGGGTCCATTGGGGCATGCCTGGGTCCATTGGGGCACGCCTGGGTCCATTGGGGCATGCCTGGGTCCCTCGGGGCATTCCTGGGTCCCTCGGGGCACGCCAGGGTCCATTGGGGCATTCCTGGGTCCATTGGGGCATTCCTGGGTCCATTGGGGCATTCCTGGGTCCATTGGGGCATTCCTGGGTCCATTGGGGCATTCCTGGGTCCATTGGGGCATTCCTGGGTCCATTGGGGCATTCCTGGGTCCATTGGGGCATTCCTGGGTCCTTCGGGGCATTCCTGGGTCCCTCGGGGCACGCCGGGGTCCATTGGGGCACTCCTGGGTCCCTCGGGGCACTCCTGGGTCCCTCGGGGCACGCCGGGGTCCATTGGGGCACGCCGGGGTCCATTGGGGCACGCCGGGGTCCATTGGGGCACGCCGGGGTCCATTGGGGCATTCCTGGGTCCATTGGGGCATTCCTGGGTCCCTCGGGGCATTCCTGGGTCCCTCGGGGCACGCCTGGGTCCATTGGGGCATTCCTGGGTCCATTGGGGCATTCCTGGGTCCATTGGGGCATTCCTGGGTCCTTCGGGGCACGCCTGGGTCCTTCGGGGCACGCCGGGGTCCTTCGGGGCATTCCTGGGTCCTTCGGGGCATTCCTGGGTCCTTCGGGGCACTCCTGGGTCCCTCGGGGCATGCCTGGGTCCCTCGGGGCACTCCTGGGTCCCTCGGGGCATGCCTGGGTCCCTCGGGGCATTCCTGGGTCCCTCGGGGCATTCCTGGGTCCCTCGGGGCATTCCTGGGTCCCTCGGGGCACACCGGGGTCCATTGGGGCATTCCTGGGTCCATTGGGGCATTCCTGGGTCCATTGGGGCATTCCTGGGTCCTTCGGGGCACGCCAGGGTCCATTGGGGCATTCCTGGGTCCATTGGGGCATTCCTGGGTCCATAGGGGCATTCCTGGGTCCCTCGGGGCACGCCGGGGTCCCTCGGAGCACGCCGGGGTCCATTGGGGCATTCCTGGGTCCCTCGGGGCATTCCTGGGTCCATTGGGGCATTCCTGGGTCCATTGGGGCATTCCTGGGTCCATTGGGGCACTCCTGGGTCCATTGGGGCATTCCTGGGTCCATTGGGGCATTCCTGGGTCCATTGGGGCACTCCTGGGTCCATTGGGGCATTCCTGGGTCCATTGGGGCATTCCTGGGTCCATTGGGGCACTCCTGGGTCCCTCGGGGCACGCCGGGGTCCCTCGGGGCACGCCGGGGTCCCTCGGGGCATTCCTGGGTCCCTCGGGGCACTCCTGGGTCCCTCGGGGCACTCCTGGGTCCCTCGGGGCACTCCTGGGTCCATTGGGGCATTCCTGGGTCCCTCGGGGCATTCCTGGGTCCCTCGGGGCACGCCTGGGTCCCTCGGGGCACGCCTGGGTCCCTCGGGGCACTCCTGGGTCCATTGGGGCATTCCTGGGTCCATTGGGGCATTCCGGGGTCCATTGGGGCATTCCGGGGTCCATTGGGGCATTCCGGGGTCCATTGGGGCATGCCTGGGTCCATTGGGGCATTCCTGGGTCCCTCGGGGCATTCCTGGGTCCCTCGGGGCATTCCTGGGTCCCTCGGGGCATGCCTGGGTCCATTGGGGCATGCCTGGGTCCCTCGGGGCATGCCTGGGTCCCTCGGGGCATGCCTGGGTCCCTCGGGGCACGCCGGGGTCCCTCGGGGCACGCCGGGGTCCATTGGGGCATTCCTGGGTCCCTCGGGGCACGCCGGGGTCCCTCGGGGCACGCCTAGGGCACTCCTGGGTCCCTTCCCCGGACGCCTGGGTCCCTTCCCGAACTCCTGGGTCCCTTGGGGCACTCCTGGGTCCCTCCCGCATGCCTGCTTGGCCACGCCCCCTCGCCAAAGGGTCAATGGGAGGAGAATTTGGGGGGTTCCCAGAGTGGGGGGAAGGGTCGATATTTGGGGTCCTGGGGCTTGTTTGGGGGGTCCGGGGGGGGGGGGGGGGGGGCAGTTGGTGAGTACTGGTACCAAGGGAGGGACCCAGGAGTGCCCCAGGGACCCAGGAGTGCCCCAGGGACCCAGGAGTTCATGTGCAACGAGGGGTTGGGGAGGGACCCAGGCGTCCGGGAGGGGACCCAGGCGTCCGGGAGGGGACCCAGGCGTCCGGGAGGGGACCCAGGAGTGCGAGAGGGGACCCAGGAGTTTGGGAGGGGACCCAGGAGTTCGGGAGGGGACCCAGGAGTTTGGGGACATAGCGGGTTGGGGGGGACCTGGGAGTTTGGGTGGGGACCCAGGCGTCCGGGTGGGGGACCCAGGCGTCCGGGGAGGGGACCCAGGCGTCCGGGAGGGGACCCAGGCGTCCGGGGAGGGGACCCAGGCGTTCGGGGAGGGGACCCAGGCGTTCGGGGAGGGGACCCAGGAGTTCGGGGAGGGGACCCAGGCGTCCGGGAAGGGACCCAGGCGTCCTGGAGGGACCCAGGAGTTCGGGAGGGGACCCAGGAGTTCGGGGACATAGTGGGTTGGGGGGGACCTGGGAGTTTGGGTGGGGACCCAGGTGTCCGGGTGGGGGACCCAGGAGTGCCCCAGGGACCCAAGAGTTCAGGGATGGACCCAGGCGTCCGGGGAGGGGACCCAGGCGTCCGGGGAGGGACCCAGGCGTGCGGGAGGGGACCCAGGCATCCGGGAGGGACCCAGGTGTCTGGGAGGGACCCAGGTGTCTGGGAGGGACCCAGGCGTCCGGGAGGGGACCCAGGCGTCCGGGAGGGGACCCAGGCGTCCGGGTGGGGGACCCAGGCGTCCGGGAAGGGACCCAGGCGTCCGGGAGGGACCCAGGCGTTCGGGAGGGACCCAGGCGTCCGGTGTGTGGCAGGAGGAGCAGATCCCGGAGCTGGAGATCGACGTGGACGAGCTGCTGGAGCTGGAGAGCGACGGCGCCCGATCCGCCCGCATCCAGGTGACACGGGGACCCCCCCAAAAACGGGGACACCCCCCCCCCCAACCGGGGACACCCCCCAGCGACCCCGGAACCCCGGGGATTCACCCCAAAAATCCACCGGAACCCCCAGATCTCGGGGTGTTCCCCTGAGTGTCCAACAGGGGGCGACGTGTCTTCCCCCCCCATTCATTGAGCCCATTGGCTTAGTGGGGTTTCCCGCCAATTTTGGGGGGGGTTCCCGCCAAATGTTGGGGTTTCCCGCCAAATGTTGGGGTTTCCCGCCAATTTTGGGGGGTGTTTCCCGCCAAATGTTGGGGTTTCCCGCCAATTTTGGGGGGTGTTTCCCGCCAAATGTTGGGGTTTCCCGCCAATTTTGGGGGGTGTTTCCCGCCAAATGTTGGGGTTTCCCGCCAATTTTGGGGGGTGTTTCCCGCCAATTTTGGGGTTTCCCGCCAATTTTGGGGTTTCCCTCCAATTTTGGGGTTTCCCGCCAATTTTGGGGGGGGTTTCCCGCCAATTTTGGGGTTTTTTTTCCAGCCAAATTTCGGGGTTTCCCTCCAATTGGGGGGGGTGGGGGCGTTTCCCGCCAATTTTGAGGGGGGAACATTTCCCGCCAATTTTGGGGGGGGGGGTTCCCACCAATTTTGGGGTTTCCCTCCAATTTTGGGGGGGTTTTCCCGCCAAATTTTGGGCGTTTCCCGCCAATTTTGGGGTTGTTTTTCTCCCCAATTTTGGGGGGTCCCCAAGTTCTGGGGGGGAGGGGGGAGGGGTTTGGATTTTGGGGGGGGGGTCCCCATCATATGGGTGGGGGAGGGGATGTGCTAATGGGGGGGGACCCCAAAACTTGGGGGGATGGGAGTGGGGGATGGGCCTGAGGGACCCCTCCCCCCCCCCCAGGTTTTGGGGTCCCAACCCCCCCTGACCCCCCATTTTCTGCCCCTCCCCCCCCCTCCAGGAGATCCTGGTTGATTGTTACAAACCCACCGAGGTGAGCGGGGGAGGGGCGGCGCCCGGATGCCTGGGTCCCTGGGGTACTCCTGGGTCCCTCCTGCATGCCTGGGTCCCTTGAGGCATTCCTGGGTCCTCTCCTGGATTCCTCCCTGAACTGGGTCCCTGGGGCGCTCCTGGGTCCCCTCCCGAACGCCTGGGTCCCTCCCGCATGCCTGGGTCCATGGGGCACTCCTGGGTCCCTCCCGCACGCCTGGGTCCATGGGGCACTCCTGGGTCCCTCCCGCACGCCTGGGTCCATGGGGCACTCCTGGGTCCCTTGGGGTACTCCTGGGTCCTTGGGGCACTCCTGGGTCCCCCCCCCAGCACTCCAGGGTCCACGGGGCACTCCTGGGTCCCTCCCGCACTCCTGGGTCCATGGGGTACTCCTGGGTCCCTCCCGCATGCCTGGGTCCCTTGGGGTACTCCTGGGTCCCTTGGGGCACTCCTGGGTCCCCCCCCCCAGCACTCCAGGGTCCACGGGGCACTCCTGGGTCCCTCCCGCACTCCTGGGTCCATGGGGTACTCCTGGGTCCCGCCCCCCAACTCCTGATTCCATGGGGCACTCCTGGGTCCCTCCCGCATGCCTGGGTCCCTTGGGGTACTCCTGGGTCCCTTCCCTGCACGCCTGGATCCATGGGGCACTCCTGGGTCCCTTGGGGTACTCCTGGGTCCCTCCCGCATGCCTGAGTCCCTTGGGGTACTCCTGGGTCCCTTCCCTGCACCCCTGGGTCCATGGGGCACTCCTGGGTCCCTCCCGCATGCCTGGGTCCCTTGGGGTACTCCTGGGTCCATGGGGCACTCCTGGGCCCACACCCCTAGGTCCATGGGGTACTCCTGGGTCCCCACCCCCGGCACTCCTGGGTCCCTTGGGGCACTCCTGGGTCCCTCCTGCATGCCTGGGTCCATGGGGCACTCCTGGGTCCCTCCCACACCCCTAGGTCCATGGGGTACTCCTGGGTCCCCCCCCCCGGCACTCCAGGGTCCCCTGGGGCACTCCTGGGTCCCTTGGGGCACTCCTGGGTCCCCTCTAACCCCTCCCCCCCCCAGGCGTTCGTCGTGGGGCTCCTGGAGAAGATCCGGGGGCTGCAGAAACTCAACC